>NC_064811.1:16754898-16762129 GCF_023721935.1 Panthera uncia | reverse complement strand
AAAAAAGGGGGGGTGGGGGGGGGGGGGGGGGGGGGGGAGAGTGAGTGATGGGTATTGAGGAGGGCACCTTTTGGGATGAGCACTGGGTGTTGTATGGAAACCAATTTGACAATAAATTTCATATATTGAAAAAAAAGTAAATAAATAAATAAAATGCTTTCTTGTACAGCATATTGTGTATTTTATAGACATTTGATGTGAGCTGAACAAGAGAAAAATGAAGTCCAAAGTGATATGTAATTTTTTTTGATCATCTGGAATTATTTTTAGCATTATCTATTTTACTTTAATCTTTTAACTTTCAAATCCATCCAAACTAATAGAGTGAAACAGTTCATTGCTTTTAATGGAAATATTTATTATTATTATTATTATTATTATTCAGAGGGAATTTAGTAAGCAATATCAGTGTTAAATATCTTGCCACTTTTTATCTGGGCATCACTCCAGTATTTTAAGCCACCAAATATAATGAGCATTGAGGATTAAGTCCTAGTTCACAGTGTCCCTAAAAGTGACCAAATATCATATTGCATATCAAAAATGACTACCTCATAATTTTCTCTCTAATAATACATTGACATCTCTCAGACCTTAGAGGTTTGAATAAAGGATAGTTTTTATAATTTTATGTGATATTTTGAAAATTCAAAATATCTCTCTGCTTTCCTCTCCAAGTGTCTGTCTGTCTTCCTGTCTGTCTCTCTCACACACAGACATCTCACACAGAGGCATCACAAACTTTTCTTTGAAATGAAAATTATTATGCAGGCATATGAAATTCTGTTTCCTCATTTAATACGTATTTCTTAACTATGTAGCTACCACATCATAAGATGCTGGATAGATAGTAGGAAATGAAACATCAGGGCCCTGGCATTCACCAAATGTGATGTCTGTTGCAGGAGAGAGACAATAGACAAGTTAACAAACAAATATCAAAATATAAGTGAAAGGAAATGGTGAGGTACTATAAGGAACTTTAAGAAGGAACTATTTTGTATTGACTGATCATGTAAGACAGCTTTGAAGAAGTGAAAATCAAAATAGGGACTCAAGACATGAGCCTTGTAGTGTGTGGGGTGCATTGTGTTGTGAGCTGTGTGTTGGTGAGGAAGGTGGAAACCTGACTGTTGTCGTGAACTTAAGGAAGGCTAGTGTGGCTGGAGGCCAGCAGTTAATGGAGAGTGTGCAAACAGAGGAAGTGTAAGCAGACAGGTACTTCCAGAACATTCAGAGAAGCTTGGATTTTGTAGCCTTGCCTAATATTAGTGCAAAGATAAGTATACAGTTTCCTTTTTTTAAGTTTATTTGTTTGAGAGAGAGAGCAGGGGAGGGCCAGAGAGAGAGAAGAAAGAGAACCCCAAGCTGGCTCTGCACTGCTAGCATGGAGCCCAACCTGGGGCTCCAACTCACGAGCCACGAGATCATGACCTGAGATGAAGTCAAGAGTCAGATGCTTAACTGACTGAGATACCCAGGAGCCCCTGCAGTTTCCTTTTATTTCCTCAAAAATCTCTATTTGAAACTTAATGAAAAAAATTTAGAAATCTGGGCATGAATTTTGTATGGATTAGCTATCGTGTAAAAGACTGGTCACACTAGAACCACAGAGAAGGTGGGTTTGCCATCATTTTGGAAGAGGGAGAAGGCAAAGTGTGTCCTATGTTGCAATGCTGTTTTGGCTCCCTGTGATGAGAAAATGGCTCCGTCCTCATTACTACTTACACAGAAATGCATTTCTCACTAGTCCAACAGAAGAAATTGTCTTGATGATGTAAATCTTATTTTCATTTTGAACATTTGTCTTATAAAAGCTTATGGTGAGATAGTTTCTAAAAGAATGATATTTTTGCTCAATATCACTGATCATGAGGGAAATGTAAATCAAAACTATGATGAGCTATCACCTCACACTTTCACAATGACTAAAATCAACAACATAAGAAACAACAAATGTTGGCAAGGATGTAAGAAAGAGGAACTCTTGCACTGTTGGTTAGAATGCAAACTGGTGCAGCCACTCAGAAAAAAAAGTACGGAGGTTCCCCCAAAAATGAAAAATAGAACTACTCTAGGATCCAACAACTGAAATACCAAGTATTCACCCAAAGAATACAAAAAACTAATTCAAAGGGGTGCATGCATTCTGATGTTTATAGCAGCATTATCTACAATACCCGAACTATGGAAACAGCCCAAGTGTTTATTGACTGATGAACAGATAAAGAAGAGGTGAAGTATATATAAAAGGGAATATTTTTCAGCCATAGAAAAGAATGAAATCTTACCCCTCTAGATTTTAAAAATATTATCTCATTGTGGTTTTGAATTGTATTTCCCTGATGATAAGTGATGTTGAGCATTTTTTCATGTGTCTGTTCAGGCCATCTGTATGTCTTCTTTGGAAAAATGTCGGTTTATGTCTTCCTATTTTTCAGTTGGATTATTTATTTTTAGGGTGTTGAGCTTTATAAGTTATATATATTGGACACTAATTTTCTTTTTTGGATATGTCATTTGCAAATACCTTCCCCCCATTCTGTAGGTTGCCTTTTAATTTTGTTGATTGTTTCCTTCACTCCAAGATTTTGAAATCTTGCCATTTAAAATGATGTGAATGGAGCTAGAGAGTATTATGCTAAGTGAAATAAGTCAGAGGGGGATGAATGCCATGTGATTTCACCCATTGTGGGGGTTGGAGGGCAAAGCAGTGAGCATAGGGAAAGGAGGAAAGAGACAGATACTTGACTGTGGAGAGCAGACTGGTGGTTGCCAGAGGGGAGATGGGTGGGCGAATGGGTTAGATGGGTGATGGGGATTGAGGGGTGCACTTGTGGTAGGTGCTGCGTGTTGTGTGGGGGTTTGGGGTCACTATGTTGTGCACGTGGAGCTGATATTGCACTGGGTGTTGGCTGGCTGGAATTTGAATAGAAACTTAGGAGAAAAAAATCCAATGGGGCTCACTCCAAAAATCATAAAACACGCATTTATTCAAGTACTACCTATTGCAACAGTGTCCAGTGGAAGTTTCTGTGATGGTGGGAATGTTCCGTATCTGTGCTGTCCAATACAGGAGCCAGATCTCACATGTGGCTATTGAATATTTAGAATTTGGCTAATGTGACTGAACAGCTGAATTATTCATTTTATTTTAATGAATTTAAAATTTAAAAACTGCATGTGGCTAGTGGCTACTGTATGGAACTCAAACCTATTGTGTACTTACCAGGGGTTCTCAATTCGTGCAGGCCAGTGGGAAATCTATAGAACCTACTCTCCGAGAATGCACAGACATATAAATATGGTAAGATGTACATGTGAATCTCTAGAATTTAGCACAGAAAATGAGAAGCACGTGGTAGAGTTTTGGGTAAACCACTAGAGGTTTCTGAAGAATGATACTCGGAGTAAGAAACTGAGGGAAGATGGTGAAAGAATCATCCTTGAGCCTTGAAGGAACGGCAATGTTGTTAACATGTGGGATTGGAGTGAAAAACATTAAGAGCACAGTAACCAACAGGAGAGGAGAACAAAGAGTCTGCATCAGAGATATGGCTATCATCATGATAATAGTGGTAATAATAGCTAACATCTATCAAGTACTTATTATGAGACATTTTTCTAAGAGCTTTACATGCATTAATTAATTCATTCTCACAACAGTTTTCTAAGGTTAAATGCCATATCATTATTTTCAAATTACAGATAAGGAAGCTGAGGGTGACAAGGTCAAGTGAATTTCCCAAGGTCAAGCTGGTAGTGACAAAACCAAGATCTGAGCTAAAGAAATCTGAGAATCAGGCACAGAGTTGTCCCAGGTGGAAGCTTGAAGATCAAGTAAGAGTTAAAGGGATAGCATGTGGAGAGCAGATGGTTAGATGCAGGTCCTTGTAAGAAATCCTATTGAGAAGATAGCAGGTGGAAGAGAAAATAGTAAGGGACTTTCAGGTTAAAGGTTAAGGGGAGAACAAAGAAGGGACTTTGTATTTTGGGGAGATAAGGTAGGGGAGGGTGTCATGGAGGGGATGTGATTAATGAATCTAAAGACTCCCAAAAGCCTAAGGCTCTTTGAGTTGGCTTTTGAATGTTCTCTTCCTTCTAAGCCTTTTTTCCCTAAAGACACTTTATTTGATGGGAAGAGGGTGTTCTTTCAGCTTTTCGGTTCCCTAATTTCTTCCTGTTCTTTGTGACTGTTTCCCTTACCAAGGTGAGTTGTGTTATAGCTTAGCTGTGGAATTCTTAAGCCTTGATTAAATGCCCATGGATATTCAGAGTTGTATTCAGTACTAGCTGGAAATAGTTAATTTCCTGATGGATGTTTTGTATGACATCATCACACATGCTATGTTGCGGTTCATTTTGTTGTGCCCATTTATCTGGCGATTTCTTTGTAACTCCTGCTGAACCAACAGTTGGTTTCTGTTACAATGGCTTTTTAAAATGAGACCATAATTCCAAGATTGATGTTGGATGAGAGCAAAAGCACACCATTATTCCCACCAGGAGTAGCTTTAACAGTAGAAATAGGTCAACCTCCCAAAGGACCTACCTGTGAGATTCATTTTCATTA
This sequence comes from Panthera uncia, assembly GCF_023721935.1. Classification (NCBI taxonomy): domain Eukaryota; kingdom Metazoa; phylum Chordata; class Mammalia; order Carnivora; family Felidae; genus Panthera; species Panthera uncia. The sequence goes on along the minus strand of NC_064811.1, from coordinate 16,757,556 downwards.
TTGAAATCACATCACCTACCACAAAGACGAAACTGGATTTAAAAATTTGTATTTGTAAATAGTTAATCTACAATTTGTTCACATGGAAAAACCTAATTAGTACCTACAATTGAAGAGATATTTCTGGAGACCATACCAGCTGGTAGCTTAGATGGGACAGATGGCCCACAGCTCTTTAATGGTGGGGGTGGGGTGGGGAAGATGATGTGTTGGCTTGGAGAGATCTGAATAAGAGACTTCATGAACTCTCTTTTTCATTTAAAAAGTAATTTAACATTTTCACAAGCAGTTCTTTTATGAGAGGTATTATATTCAGTTTTTATCAAATGATAAAATGTAGAAAAAATTTTGTCTCAATGCATATTTGCAGATGTCTGTCTACATAGACACAGAAAATAATTTTTCTATGTGTGTTAAAGAGAGTGGGCTTGTAGTCAGGTCTTTTTTTTTTCCATTTTTTGAAAAAATGTCCATGCCTTCACCTGACTCCAAATACCCCTCCTGGTTCCTCTGTGTTGTGCTCTGAGAGAGTAAATAAATGTATCTAATTACCATTAGGATCTGCTGAGGCAAGAGGGTTTCTTTTTCTTTTTCTTTTTTTTTTAACATTTATTTATTTTTGAGAGACTGAGAGGCAGAGCATGAGTGGCGGAGGGGCAGAGAGAGAGAGTTAGACAGAATCCTAAGCAGGCTCCAGGCTCTGAGCTGTCAGCACAGAGTCTGACACGGGACTCGAACCCACGAGCTGTGAGATCATGACCTGAGCCAAAGTCGGATGCCCAACCAACTGAGCCACCCAGGCGCCCCAAGGCAAGAGGGTTCCTTGCACACTCATTAATATGCATCTGATGAGTGTGCAGGAAACCCTCTGTTTCCCTTTTACTTTACTTGAAATCTGAGGATTCCATCACTTAAAGAACTGCTAGATCTTTAGTGATGATGATTCTTCTGATTAGATCTTCTGATGATGTTGTCAGTGGTGTTGGTGCCAGTGGTTTCATTAGCTTTCATTAGCAATGATACCTAGCTTATGCTAAAATTACAAAAGCTTTTACAAGTATTAACGTATTTATTCCTCACAGCAATCCTATTGTTTCCCATATTTTACATTATTATTCTCATTTTACATTAGCATGTTTAATTCTTAGAAAAGCTACAGATAAGGAAACTTTACACACCTGCCCCGAATCATATTGTCATTCAGCAGTTGAGACAAGATTCAACCAGCCGATTGTTCTTGAGTCCGTATCTTTAATCCAGTGTGCATTGTGATTATAGCATTTATGATGAATGATTAAGTGACTTAATAACAGGCATAATTTATATAATATTTTACAGTTTACCAAGTACTTAAGAAAATTTTTTTGAATGTTTCTTTTTGGGGGGAGAGAGAGAGAGAGACAGAGCACAAGCAGGGGAGGGGTAGAGAGAGAGAGAGAGAGAGAGAGAGAGAGAGAGAGAGGGAAACACAGAATCTGAAGCAGGCTCCAGGCTCTGAGCTGTCAGCACAGAGCCCAATGTGGGGCTTGAACCCATGGACCGCGAGATCCTGACCTGAGCCAAAGTCAGACACTTAACCGACTGAGCCACCCAGGTGCTGTTTTAGTCCTATTGCTTATATTATTTGATTCACCAAACTCCATAAAGTTGGTGAAAAATGGATTCAAGAAAGAGCACATGGCTTGGCCAAAGTTGGCACCAAATGACCTTTGCTAGAACTAGGACTCCCACCTCATTTTATGGCAACAAGTTCCATGTCTATTTTAATTGTCTCTGCTGGACCAGGACATTATATCCTGTGGTGTGGAACACTGAGACAGTCATTAAGGACACCATCTTCCTGGAGGAGACATTACATGTGTTATTAGTTTGAAGGTAGTGATAAGATTTTTGAAGTTTGGGCAAATGGAGCTTCAGTTTCCTTCCCTCCTTAGAGGTGTGTGAACCTGAAAAGGCTGCTCTTCAGTCTTTTGCTTTTTGGGGGGCTCATTCACCTCCTCTGATACCTACAGCATGTATCAGATTTTACTTAACTTTTAAGTTTAGTCAACCTTTGATTAAGGCTCTATGGTATATCACAGAGTCTTAGGATGGAAAAGATTACATTAGAAGGATGTGAGCTATACATCTATGATTCCTAGTGCAGCCTTAAGTACCTGGATTATCTTCTCGGAACCTCACTTTCCTCACCTGCAAGAAGATAATAGAAATACTGACATAGAAGCATTTCTCTGGCTATTACATGAAATGATGTATATAAAGCACATAGCGCTATGTCTGGCACATGAGAGGCACTGAATACATTTGGAGAATCATCTTTCATATTATATTTAATTCAATGGTGGCTCAGATCTAGGACATGAATGATTCTATCTTTATACAGAAACGAGCAAAAGTTATTTATGAAATTCTTTCAGGGAATATTTCTGTCTCCAATAATTGCTCATCAAGTGAAGGATAAATGACAAGGGTCTGAAGGGGGCACTTCTTCCTTCAATTATACTTTACTGCATTTGATGGGGAAAGTATATGCTGTAATGATATTTTTGACATTTTCGAAATGTAGTTCTTATTTTAAAGGGTTTTCACATGCAACAAAAATAATATATTTGCATTAGTCTGCCTGTTTTTTTTTTTTTTTTTTTTTTTTTTTTTTTT
>NC_064811.1:16689381-16749898 GCF_023721935.1 Panthera uncia | reverse complement strand
GGATAAATTCCTAGCAGTGCTATTGCTGGGTCATAGGGTAGGTCTATTTTTAATTTTCTGAGGAACCTCCACACTGCTTTCCAGAGCGGCTGCACCAATTTGCATCCCCACCAACAGTGCAAGAGGGTTCCTGTTTCTCCACATCCTCTCCAGCATCTATAGTCTCCTGATTTCTTCATTTTGGCCACTCTGACTGGCGTGAGGTGGTATCTGAGTGTGGTTTTGATTTGTATTTCCCTGATAAGGAGCGACGTTGAACATCTTTTCATGTGCCTGTTGGCCATCCGGATGTCTTCTTTAGAGAAGTGTCTATTCATGTTTTCTGCCCATTTCTTCACTGGGTTATTTGTTTTTCGGGTGTGGAGTTTGATGAGCTCTTTATAGATTTTGGATACTAGCCCTTTGTCCGATGTGTCATTTGCAAATATCTTTTCCCATTCCGTTGGTTGCCTTTTAGTTTTGTTGGTTGTTTCCTTTGCTGTGCAGAAGCTTTTTATCTTCATAAGGTCCCAGTAATTCACTTTTACTTTTAATTCCCTTGCCTTTGGGGATGTGCCGAGTAAGAGATTGCTACGGCTGAGGTCAGAGAGGTCTTTTCCTGCTTTCTCCTCTAGGGTTTTGATGGTTTCCTGTCTCACATTCAGGTCCTTTATCCATTTTGAGTTTATTTTTGTGAATGGTGTGAGAAAGTGGTCTAGTTTCAACCTTCTGCATGTTGCTGTCCAGTTCTCCCAGCACCATTTGTTAAAGAGACTGTCTTTTTTCCATTGGATGTTCTTTCCTGCTTTGTCAAAGATGAGTTGGCCATACGTTTGTGGGTCTAGTTCTGGGGTTTCTATTCTATTCCATTGGTCTATGTGTCTGTTTTTATGCCAATACCATGCTGACTTGATGATGACAGCTTTGTAGTAGAGGCTAAAGTCTGGGATGGTGATGCCTCCTGCTTTGGTCTTCTTCTTCAAAATTACTTTGGCTATTCGGGGCCTTTTGTGGTTCCATATGAATTTTAGGATTGCTTGTTCTAGTTTCGAGAAGAATGCTGGTGCAATTTTGATTGGGATTGCATTGAATGTGTAGATAGCTTTGGGTAGTATTGACATTTTGACAATATTTATTCTTCCAATCCATGAGCAGGGAATGTCTTTCCATTTCTTTATATCTTCTTCAATTACCTGCATAAGCTTTCTATAGTTTTCAGCATACATATCTTTTACGTCTTTGGTTAGATTTATTCCTAGGTATTTTATGCTTCTTGGTGCAATTGTGAATGGGATCAGTTTCTTCATTTGTCTTTCTGTTGCTTCATTGTTAGTGTATAAGAATGCAACTGATTTCTGCACATTGATTTTGTATCCTGCAACTTTGCTGAATTCATGTATCAGTTCTAGCAGACTTTTGGTGGAGTCTATCGGATTTTCCATGTATAATATCATGTCATCTGCAAAAAGCGAAAGCTTGACTTCGTCTTTGCCAATTTTGATGCCTTTGATTTCCTTTTGTTGTCTGATTGCTGATGCTAGAACTTCCAGCACTATATTAAACAATAGCGGTGACAGTGGGCATCCCTGTCGTGTTCCTGATCTCAGGGAAAAAGCTCTCAGTTTTTCCCCGTTGAGGATGATGTTAGCTGTGGGCTTTTCATAAATGGCCTTTATGATCTTTAAGTATGTTCCTTCTATCCCGACTTTCTCAAGGGTTTTTATTAAGAAAGGGTGCTGGATTTTGTCAAAGGCCTTTTCTGCATCGATTGACAGGATCATATGGTTCTTCTCTTTTTTTTTGTTAATGTGATGTATCACGTTGATCGATTTGCGAATGTTGAACCAGCCCTGCATCCCAGGAATGAATCCCACTTGATCATGGTGAATAATTCTTTTTATATGCTGTTGAATTCGATTTGCTAGTATCTTATTAAGAATTTTTGCATCCATATTCATCAGGGATATTGGCCTGTAGTTCTCTTTTTTTACTGGGTCTCTGTCTGGTTTAGGAATCAAAGTAATACTGGCTTCATAGAATGAGTCTGGAAGTTTTCCTTCCCTTTCTATTTCTTGGAATAGCTTGAGAAGGATAGGTATTATCTCTGCTTTAAATGTCTGGTAGAACTCCCCTGGGAAGCCATCTGGTCCTGGACTCTTATTTGTTGGGAGATTTTTGATAACCGATTCAATTTCTTCGCTGGTTATGGGTCTGTTCAAGCTTTCTATTTCCTCCTGATTGAGTTTTGGAAGAGTGTGGGTGTTTAGAAATTTGTCCATTTCTTCCAGGTTGTCCAATTTGCTGGCATATAATTTTTCATAGTATTCCCTGATAATTGTTTGTATCTCTGAGGGATTGGTTGTAATCATTCCATTTTCATTCATGATTTTATCTATTTGGGTCATCTCCCTTTTCTTTTTGAGAAGCCTGGCTAGAGGTTTGTCAATTTTGTTTGTTTTTTCAAAAAACCAACTCTTGGTTTCGTTGATCTGCTCTACAGTTTTTTTAGATTCTATATTGTTTATTTCTGCTCTGATCTTTATTATTTCTCTTCTTGTGCTGGGTTTAGGCTGCCTTTGCTGTTCTGCTTCTATTTCCTTTAGGTGTGCTATTAGATTTTGTATTTGGGATTTTTCTTGTTTCTTGAGATAGGCCTGGATTGCAATGTATTTTCCTCTCAGGACTGCCTTCGCTGCATCCCAAAGCGTTTGGATTGTTGTATTTTCATTTTCGTTTGTTTCCATGTATATTTTAATTTCTTCTCTAATTGCCTGGTTGACCCACTCATTCGTTAGTAGGGTGTTCTTTAACCTCCATGCTTTTGGAGGTTTTCCAGACTTTTTCCTGTGGTTGATTTCAAGCTTCATAGCATTGTGGTCTGAAAGTATGCATGGTATAATTTCAATTCTTGTAAACTTATGAAGGGCTGTTTTGTGACCCAGTATATGATCTATCTTGGAGAATGTTCCATGTGCACTCGAGAAGAAAGTATATTCTGTTGCTTTGGGATGCAGAGTTCTAAATATATCTGTCAAGTCCATCTGATCCAATGTATCATTCAGGGCCCTTGTTTCTTTATTGACTGTGTGTCTAGATGATCTATCCATTTCTGTAAGTGGGGTGTTAAAGTCCCCTGCAATGACCACATTCTTATCAATAAGGTTGCTTATGTTTATGAGTAATTGTTTTATATATCTGGGGGCTCGGGTATTTGGCGCATAGACATTTATAATAGTTAGCTCTTCCTGGTGGATAGACCCTGTGATTATTATATAATGCCCTTCTTCATCTCTTGTTACAGCCTTTAATTTAAAGTCTAGTTTGTCTGATATAAGTATGGCTACTCCAGCTTTCTTTTGGCTTCCAGGAGCATGATAAATAGTTCTCCATCCCCTCACTCTCAATCTAAAGGTGTCCTCAGATCTAAAATGAGTCTCTTGTAGACAGCAAATAGATGGGTCTTGTTTTTTTATCCATTCTGATACCCTATGTCTTTTAGTTGGCGCATTTAATCCATTTACATTCAGTGTTATTATAGAAAGATATGGGTTTAGAGTCATTGTGATGTCTGTATGTTTTATGCTTGTAGTGATGTCTCTGGTACTTTGTCTCACAGGATCCCCCTTAGGATCTCTTGTAGGGCTGGTTTCGTGGTGACAAATTCCTTCAGTTTTTGTTTGTTTGGGAAGACCTTTATCTCTCCTTCTATTCTAAATGACAGACTTGCTGGATAAAGGATTCTCGGCTGCATATTTTTTCTGTTTAGCACACTGTAGATATCGTGCCAAGCCTTTCTGGCCTGCCAAGTTTCAAAGGAGAGATCAGTCACGAGTCTTATAGGTCTCCCTTTATAAGTGAGGGCACGTTTATCCCTTGCTGCTTTCAAAATTTTCTCTTTATCCTTGTATTTTGCCAGTTTCACTATGATATGTCGTGCAGAAGATCGATTCAAGTTACGTCTGAAGGGAGTTCTCTGTGCCTCTTGGATTTCAATGCCTTTTTCCTTCCCCAGTTCAGGGAAGTTCTCAGCTATAATTTGTTCAAGTACCCCTTCAGCACCTTTCCCTCTCTCTTCCTCCTCTGGGATACCAATTATGCGTATATTATTTTTTTTTAGTGTATCACTTAGTTCTCTAATTTTCCCCTCATACTCCTGGATTTTTTTATCTCTCTTTCTTTCAGCTTCCTCTTTCTCCATAACTTTATCTTCTAGTTCACCGATTCTCTCCTCTGCCTCTTCAAGCCGAGCCATCGTGGATTCCATTTTGTTTTGCATTTCGTTTAAAGCGTTTTTCAACTCCTCGTGACTGTTCCTTAGTCCCTCGATCTTTGTGGCAAGAGATTCTCTGCTGTCCTGTATACTGTTTTCAAGCCCAGCGATTAATTTTATGACTATTATTCTAAATTCACTTTCTGTTATATTATTTAAATCCTTTTTGATCAGTTCATTAGCTGTTGTTATTTCCTGGAGATTCTTCTGAGGGGAATTCTTCCGTTTGGTCATTTTGGAGAGTCCCTGGCGTGGTGAGGACCTGCAGTGCACTTCCCCTGTGCTGTGGTGTATAACTGGAGTTAGTGGGCGGGGCCGCAGTCCGACCCGATGTCTGCCCCCAGCCCACTGCTGGGGCCACAGTCAGACTGGTGTGTGCCTTCTCTTCCCCTCTCCTAGGGGCGGGATTCACTGTGGGGTGGGGTGGCGTGTCCCGTCTGGGCTACTTGCACACTGCCAGGCTTGTGGTGCTGGGGATCTGGCGTATTAGCTGGGGTGGGTAGGCAAGGTGCACGGGGGCAGGAGGGGCAGGCTTAGCTCGCTTCTCCTTAGGTGATCCACTTCAGGAGGAGCCCTGTGGCAGCGGGAGGGAGTCAGATCCGCTGCCGGAGGTTTGGCTCCGCAGAAGCACAGAGTTGGGTGTTTGCGCGGAGCGAGCAAGTTCCCTGGCAGGAACTGGTTCCCTTTGGGGTTTTGGCTGGGGGATGGGCGGGGGAGATGGCGCTGGCGCCTTTGTTCCCCGCCAAGCTGAGCTCTGCCGTCCGGGGGCTCAGCAGCTCTCCCTCCCTTTGTCCTCCAGCCTTCCCGCTTTCCGAGCAGAGCCGTTAACTTATGACCTCCCAGACGCTAAGTCGCGCTTGCTGTCGGAACACAGTCCGTCCGGCCCCTCCGCTTTTGCCAGCCAGACTCGGGGGCTCCGCTTGGCCGGCGAGCCGCCCCTCCGCCCCGGCTCCCTCCCGCCAGTCCGTGGAGCGCGCACCGCCTCGCCGCGCTTCCTACCCTCTTCCGTGGGCCTCTAGTCTGCGCTTGACTCCGGAGACTCCCTTCTGCTAATCCTCTGGCGGTTTTCTGGGTTCTTTAGGCAGGTGTAGGTGGAATCTAAGTGATCGGCAGGACGCGTTGTGAGCCCCGCGTCCTCCTACGCCGCCATCTTCCGGAACCCCCCAGTCTGCCTGTTTATCTCCTCCGGACTCTACTTATGTTTATTTGTGGTTTGTATCAGTGATAACTGGATATGTGGCCTTGAATTGCTATATTTATATTAAGTGTCAAAGTTTGTGACCATTGGGCAGGTTTCTTGAAAATTTTTCTGCAGGATGATGCTATGAATTGAATGTTTGTGTCCCTTCAAAATTCATATGTGGAACCCCTAAGCCCTGATGGGATGGTATTTGGAGATGGGTTCTTCGAAAGGTGATTAGGTCATGAGGGTAGACCTTTCATGATGAGATTCCTTAAAAGAGGAGACATTGGAGAACATCTTTCTGCTCGTCATCGTGGGAGATCAAGGGAGAATATAGTCATCTGCAAATCAGACAGTAAATCTGCCAGCATCTTGATGTTGGACTTCCCAACTTTCAGAATGTAATAAACAAATATTACTTATTAAACTGCCCAATCTACGGTATTTTGGTATAGCAGCCTGATCTAAGTCTGATGATAACAGTTTCTTATTGAGAGAAGAGTGATTCTGTCTTAGCCCAATATTTCTCCAGTTGTTGTAGAAATTATTAAATAGTATTTCTCTGTTAATATTTATTTTGTAGTAGGAAATCTGTGGCAAATTTTAATTTGTGTTTTTAACACTGTTCTTCTTACAGTGTATCGTTTCCCATTTTAACTACGTAGTTCAGTTCTCACTTTGGAGATTTTGCAAGGCAGAAAATAAATCTGCTTGAAGCTGGAAACTCTTGCTTTCTTCTGTAAACACTTACATTTGTTGTGGAGGTGATGTGAGTTCCTCTAAAAGGGGAAGAGAGAAGTGAGAGGGATTTTTGCCTTCCAGATTTAGAAGAATTCAGATGTTTTAGGGTTCTGTGAATATCAGGAACCTTTGCAAATGATGGTAGCATCTGGAGAGGTGGTAAAACATTGAAGGAGGTAGCTTCTTAGGGCACCTAGGGTGGCTGGACCCAGGAACAACATCACACAGATTTCCGGGTTGATGCAAATGCCCAAACCTAGGATCCTATATCCCGAGCATGACACAGAAGCAGAGTTTATGGCTGAGAAGGGGCTTATGTTGGCTGAGACAAATGAGTGAACCAATGGTTTGGAACAATGGCTTTACTGAAGGGGAGAAGTACTCAGTTCCTTGGCATTATGTAAGAGAGCCTGAAATCTTTGTATGATTTTTGTATGATCTGGTGGTTTATTTTCTATCATATGATCTATTTTAGCACAGAGTTGGATTTGTATTGATTTAAGAAAATAAAAAAAATTGACATCTTTTTATTGGAGTTTGGATTTATGGACTGAGATTAATTTCTCTACAGTTTCTGGTGTGGCCAAGTATGATGTTTACCTAAACAACTCGTATGGATCCTGATATTTAATAACAAGCCCCACTTTTTGACAGCCGATAGCTCAGAGTGTTGTCTTACAGTATTGTTTTTCATTGTTTGTCTTGTTTTCTGAGCTAGGATGCGGGTCCCTTCAGTACAGAGACCTTGTGTTTATTTCTTTGCATCTTCTCCAGCATCTGGGATATCACTTTAGACATCTGTGCTTGATACTTACCATTATACTTATTCCAGAGAGTATTAGAAAGGAGAAATGTTTATCACTGATACAATTGCATATTTTCCTGGACTCTCAGAAGACTGTGATCAGTTAACAGTACTCATCCTGAGGGGAATAATTAAGAAACAAAGGATAAGGATAATCTGAAGTAAAGCAGGCTCTTTTCTAGATATGTATACATTTTTTTCTCTAAGAAAAATAAAAAGGGATGAGAACTTTTTAAAATGTGTCCAGCTGCATAACATCTATGCTAACTAAGCACAGCTAGATTACGGTCTGGATTATGGTTTATGAATATGTGAATTTGTTTGGTGTATGGGATACATAGGGGTATTTACTTTATTGAGCCCAACAATGTACAATTACCATTCACATCATTGCTTATAAGTATTTTGGCCTACTTTATTTCCTGATGATGGCTTAACTGAAAAATGGGTAGAACTCATATCAAACACTAAGAATGTTTGCATGTATAAGAAATTTCTGGACAGTCTCCACTAATAATGGTCATTTTGTCTCCTTTGCAATTATGACAAGGGCCCCCGCCCCGAAGCCTTGCTTGTGTTGCCTGAGACACATTCTGCTGCTTTCTTGGAACACCCTTGAATGTGCCTATTTAAAATATCTCCAAGCTTCATGCTTCTTGTATCCTTATCTGGCCACATCACACACTCCTTTTCTGGGTCAAATCATGCACACTAGATTTATTCAGTCTTAGAGGAAAAAAAAATACCACTCAGACCTGTCCCCAAAGCTGCTTTAATCTCTCTACAGCTTTTCTATTTGGAATCCAGTGGGCAAGTGCCAGGAGCTCCCAACCCCACCTGAGTGAAAGGCCCAGTGAATCCCATCCACTTCCCCCAGTTTTGCTACAGGGATACTTAACATGAGTTCTGAAGCAGGATCGTAAGAGGAAAGGTTTTAATGAAAGCACCTGGGTAGCATTTTATTATCTATTTCATTAATTTGTCTAGGAGCTTTCTTTAAGGTGTGAACTGTGCTTTAATTGGTCTCAAATACCCCTTGACTATTTCACCCACATCCTTAGTCTTAAGGTACCATATACCCTGTGGTGAGCAGTAGAGGGAGGGTTCAGACAATAATCAGATGCCAGGTTTTACTCTTCATTGTCTTTCTCTAACTTCGGAAACTCGGGCAACTTACCTGGGTAGGATAAAATGGCCTGTCAGAGCTTCAGTTTTTAAACTATTAGAAATGTGAAATTTGTTGCTATTCATTAAGGAATTCCCAGCTCTCACATTCTATGTTACTTTTGTCTACATGTTTTTGAGCCACAGGGCTCAGGTTAAGCATGTGAATAAATATCCTTCTCTGGTTAATACAAATGGTGCTAACACATCCTCCTCTCTATTCCCCTACCCTGTTCTGTACCCTAAGAGCAAAGTGGGAATGGAATATACTGGAGATATATATAGTTTATTTATTTTGGGAGAGAATACAAGTGGGGGAGGGGCAGGGAGAGAGGGGGGCAGAGGATCTGATGCGGGCTCTGTGCTGACAGCAGCAAGCCTGATGTGGGGCTTGAACTGACGAACCATGAGATCATGACCTGAGCCGAAGTCAGTCGCTTAGCCTTAGCCGGCTGAACCCCCCAGGAGCACCATATTTTAATGTTAAACTCACAGATTGGTTTTGGATGATGGCAAAACCTTGATTGCCCTTCCCCGTTTTGCCACAATCACAATTTTCTGAATTTGTTTTCCTCCAAATCTTCCTCAATGGTTTCTTGTTGCTTTGGCATTTGAAATATAATGGAGTATGTCCCCTCTCTGTTGGGAATTCACCTGGTGTAGCTATTGGCCAACCATTTTCACTAACAGTCCTTTTTCTCAAAAGTCTGTTAGTGCCAGTGAGAATTCTCTGATGTATGTGAACTTTGGGGGAAGAATGGGTGGAGGGAGTGGGGGAAGGAGTGGATAAAGATTGAGAGAGAACACAATCCTAGGAGTTCTCATACCTGCTTTGTGATCTTGTGCAAGTTAGTCTTTCTGTGTGCCACTGCCTCATTTATGAAATGAAGGAGTCTGTTTTATGTCGTCTTGTCAGGATGACAAGAGATCACGTACATAAGATATGTAGGGTGCATTGGTGTTAAATCAATGGTGGTTTTATTATTATTTTTTCTCTCATCTTCATCCTCTTTTCCCAGAAGTTTTTTCCTACCTGTGCCCCACAGTCTCCATTTGCTGATCCCCTCAGGGTACCCTTCATGGTGTCTCTGCCCACTGGGTCAACTTGTCCTGTCCTCCCAGCAAGCTGTCTAAATGGACGCTCTGGGAGTGCTCCACTGAATTGTAAAATGTCACTGCCATCTATGTTACCTTGACAAAAGGGCACAAGTTCTAACCATAGTAGGAAGTTACGTGGTCCACATGGTTCTTTGACGAATGCCTCATTTCTCTCTGGGATGCCAGCCCTCAACAGGAAGGGTCTGGGTTCTCATTAATTATTTCCCTTTCAAATCTCAAAAGCATAACACAATGTCTGACCCATCAGAGGTGCTCTACAAATTAAACTCATGGCTGAAGGTGCAGATCTTTAAGGTGGCATGCAGTGATACTTAGTCTGTAAGATGAAAGGATTGGAAAATTCCTGTGATTTAATTAACTAATTGTAGGTGCTGTAAACCTCTTAGGAAAATACAACACAACTCCATGAATTCCGTGTACCCTATGATATACTAGGTGAATACCCAGGAGTCCTCAGGAAGGTCAGAGCCCTGAATTAAAAATTGTGTTAGGTGAACCTATACTTTCTTATCCAGAGGCATTTATCTTGGGTCTTATTGCTCCACTGAGGAATATGTTTCTTGAAATCTTTGAGCTGTGAAGCCCAACTTGGTATGTCAGGAATTCTCTATCATAGAGCTTCTTCTCCGGGCTCTTCCCTTGAGAAGCTCCACCAGGGCTTTGTGGCTCCTCTGTTCTTCTAGGATTGAGTGAAGGTCAGTCCAGGGAGCCATCCCCAAAATTACAGATTTGGAGCTAATGGAATCATGTTTGTGAAAGAGAATAGAATCTAGAGGGAATTCTAGAATTTCAATATTTTCCTTAAAATGGACCTTACAGATCATTTAAGGCTGGCCATCCATTTCCCATATTAACTCTCCATGACCTGGGGAAGATGAACAGTGAAGGCAAGTCCTATTCCATGTTGGGTATGACAACATCAAAACCATACCTCAGACCCTGAAACCATTGATTATCATCCCTTCTACTCCATGATATATATATGCCAAAATATACATTGTAGGGGCGCCTGGGTGGCTCAGTCGGTTAAGTGTCCTACTTCAGCTCAGGTCATGATCTCACAGTCCGTGAGTTCGAGCCCCACGTCAGGTTCTGTGCTGACAGCTCAGAGCCTGGAGCCTGCTTCGGATTCTGTGTCTCCCTGTCTCTCCGCCCCTCCCTTGCTCATGCTCTGTCACTCTCTGTCTCAAAAATAAATAAAAAACATTAAAAAAATGTATACATTGTAAGTGTTTTATTTTCACTGTGATCGAATAAATACATGTATGTGGACTTTACTAGAATTTTTTATTTTTATCTTACAAAAGCATTTTAGACAATCATATTCAATCTAAACCTAGCTTTCAGAGCAATGCAATACTTTATCCTGTCAGTTTTTTTTTCTATCCTAAATTTTATGTAAAGTTCTACACACAAATAACTTATAGAAGTAACGTTGAGGCAAAGCTCCAATTTGCTATATTTGCCCTTGATTGAGGGTGCCCCAGAAGCCAATTTTCATTTCAATGAGCAGCTCATAGATGCAATTAGTTGTATGTGTAATGAGTATTAGAAAGTTCAGAAATTTTGTCCCATTAAGTTGACCACTGAATAATGGATAATTTTAATTTTTTTTAAATGTTTATTTATTTTTGAGAGAGACAGGGAGAGAAAGGGAGACACAGAATCCAAAGCAGGCTCCAGGCTCTGAGCTATCAGCACAGAGCCTGAAACGGGGCTTCAACTCATGAACAGCAATATCATAACCTGGGACGAAGTCAGACACTTAACCAACTGAGCTACCCAGGTGCCCCGAATAATGGAGAATTTTAACCCTAGTTGACCAATGGAGGAAACTTGGCACAAATATAATTATGACATGACACATTGCTTAATATTCTTATCAACCTGGAACAACGGTTTATTCACATTTTCTGGAAATCTCCCACATATTTTTAGAACTTGAAAGAATAAGTTGTTGATGAATTGATTTGTAACCAACTTGTATTAATTATATAGTTGATCTTAATATGATTTGTTGATATACATGGCAAGCTGCCTTAGAATTAATGACTTGTTATCCTTCTCATGGACTCATGTATCAGATGGCCACATACCAAGATATCAGCTATAAAGTAAGTCTTAACTTTCATGGAGATGTATAGGTTATCAGTTTCTGAATAAGCAGCTTTTTAAATGTCTGTATATTTCTATTCTGCTTTGTAGAAAAATACTTTAATCCTGTATACTTGATACTTTTCACGATTTTTTCTTTCAGATTCCAATTCTGGTTTTTATTTTTTTATTTTATTTTTTTAAGTGGACTCCATGCCCAATGTGTGGCTTGAACTCACAACCCTGAGATCAAGAGTTACATGCTTTACCAGCTGAGCCAACCAGGTGCCCCCCAATTCTGACTTTTAAAAATAGTTATTTGTTAAGTGTCTGTCTATCCCATTAGGTCATGAACTTCACAAGGGAAGGTACCATTTTGTATTTATTTTTAAGTGTGTCCCAGTGCTAAATAAAATGCCCGAGAAATTACAGGTAGTCAATGCGTATTCAATAAATAAATGTGACTAGGGATACGTGGGTGGCTCCGTCGGTTAAGTATCTGACTCCAGCTTAGGTCATGATCTCACAGCTCAAGCGTTCGAGCCCTTCTTGGGGCTCTGTGCTGACAGCTCAGAACCTGGAGCCTGCTTCCAATTCTGTGTCTCCCTCTCTGTCTGCCCCTCCCACACTTATGCTCTTTCTCTCTCTCTCTCTCTCAAAAATAAATAAACAGTAAAAAGTTAAAAAAAAATAGACGAATAGGACTCAAATAAGTAGAACCGAATCATCTTCATCATTTACATGTGTTATAGAAGATTCTGCTACCTAAAAGTGGTTGTTGCAAAAGTAGTTGTGGCTGGCCCTGGGGACAAGTTTTAACTACCATTATCTCACTTTTCTGTATTTCTGAACACATGAGTAGCATTAATAGAATAACTGCATATTGCTGTTGAAATTCAAAGTTGTAACTGGCAAACCCGAAGGACACAAATTATTTTCAGGCGAGTTGTATATAAAGTGCTCAGTGAAGTATTGTCTTATACTGAATAAGGTTGAAAAAGCTCCACTTGACACTCTGTGAGGTTTCGCAATGTGATACATATATTTTGTTTTGCCAGCCCAAATTTTGTGGGTCCCTGCCTAAGAAAATATTCACCTGTTGCAGCTTCATTTGGAAAGGTCCAGAGTACGATGTTTTGGTAACTTTTAAGCATAAGAAAAGCGGGGGAAAATATCTCTTTTGTCGTGTTCTTTTCTTGGCCAACTGTATTGTTTGTCTCTTATTCTGTTTATCAGAAGAAAACCAAGGTGTAGCCTGATGTATTCATCAAAAAAAGGAGAATGTCCTACCTGGAAGGAAAGCAATTCCATTCATAACCTAAATTCTTAAGACATTCATTTATGTATACTTAATGCTTACCATTAGTTATGGCATATTTAAAATGTGCCATACTTTGGATCATTCCCTTTCTATGTATTGAGCATAAGCTCAGAATGTCCCAGGAGGTTGTGATGTCACCATACTATTTTATAGATGAATGTCAGAGGTGAGTCATTAGTTCAGCTAGTAAATGCTAGAGTTGGAATCAAGCCCACGTCCTTTGGACACCCAAGTCCACAGTCTTGATGTGCTTCCTCACTGGGATGTGCTTCCTAAATTGTCAGGGCTCAGGATCAGTGTGGAAGCAGAAGGAGGAGTTTTCTGCTTCCCATTACCTTAAAAAATCCTCCTTACAGGTGGAAGCTTTGTGGTGGCAGATAGTGTAGAGAAGTCATAGGTAAAGGTTTTTAAGTAGCAAGATGAAGGATATAGGGTAAAAAATCTTGGATCCTCATTGGGTAAATCACAGATTTAGATATGGTTCTGCCAACTTTTGTTTTTAATAGCTTTGTTGAGGTATATTTACATACCATAAAATCCACCCGTCACAAGTATATGATTCAAATGATTCTTAAAAGGTTTATAGAGTAATACCACCATTTACAGATGCAGAAGTTCGAAAGACTGTGTCCTTCCCTTATTCAGCCCACTACGCTGAGGTAGGGGAGATCCTCAAAGTGAGATTTTAATCTCTGCCATTTAAGCCAGTGAGAGAATATTTTCAGTTTGTACTTTTTAACTTCTCCATTAAATTACATTCATTCCTCTGTTTTCAAGTACAAATTCTCAATTTGTTCTTAGCTTTCTATATTTCAGTTTTCAATAGATTATTTCTGCACAGAACAGGGATAGAATGGACAAGAATGGTTGTATGTTTGGGAAAGTAAGTGCAAGTTTGGTGAGAGAAGATTAAAGTCTTTATCAAATCACACAATTCTATAATTTAGCTATCTTTCTTATAAAACCTGGGTGATTTTATATGTTGTTAAAAGGGTATATGAAAATATATTTTAAAAGTCTTTAAAATCGTAGATTTTAAAGCAGACTAAAGTAAAAAATAAATTTAATGTTTATTTATTTTTGAGAGAGAGACACATAGCATGAGTGGAGGATGGGTCAGAGAGAGGGAGACACAGAATCCGAAGCAGGATTCAGGCTCCGAGCTGTTAGCAGCACAGAGCCCGATGTGGGGCTTGAACTCACAAACTGGGAGATCATGACCTGAGCCTAAGTCAGGCGCTTAACCAACTAAGCCACCCAGGTGCCCCTAAAGCAGACTAAAGAAATCCTCTCATCTGTTTTGGGATTCTGAAATATTAGTCTTTAATAATAACTTCTCTTGAAGTTCAGAGAGGCTAAATTTATTCATTTACTGTTTCACCAAATATTTGTTAAATAAATTCTACATCCAAATCACAGGGTTAGTTGTTAGGATTCGAAAAGAAAAGCAAAAGCAGCCCCTCTTCCACTGCTATCCCCTGAGCTGCCTGGGCTCTAACTGTAAACTCATGGTGTTCACCATTGAATATATGCAGTTTCACAGGATGTGTACATGACACAAGGTCCCTGTGTGATCATGATGAAGATAAAAGCATGACTAGTCCATAATCTTGTCTGAGCATGGACAAAATAAAAGCAGAACCCAAACCACAGAATGATCAAGCTTGCTTCCCTCCCAGCGAACATGTGTGATGTGTCTTCTTCCCGAGTGATAGTTTCAGCTTCACATTGCCATCCTTGCCTCCTAAGTAAAAACAATGAACATATCCCATCATAGAATTGCCCTTACTTTCTGACAGTGCCCAATCCAGAGTAAAATCATATTCTCTGGACCCTTCCATGAACGCATCTAACACAAGTTCAAATCCTATCACAAGTCCCTCTTAACACCGCCCGTGAGATGCCCACCCCAACACTTCTACCTGGTTGCTGTCCCCTTTGTTGCAGTGAGCTAGCTAATAAGCTCTACCTTGCCGGACTACTGATCTGTCCCGACAGTTTTTGGCTGGAGGGTGTCTACATTTATGCTGGAGGTAAAACAGATAGTGTCTCAGCTCAGATTGAGTTTTCATTCTTGTCAGAGAAACAGACATTAATGACATAATTTGCTAGTTAGTGGATAACTGCCGGTGGAATCAATGCTTTGTGGAAAGGAATTTGGCTGTGAGTATGTGCAGCAGGAGTCTGGAAGTTTCATTGAGGAAATGTCTTTTGAGCTGAGAGGTGAGAAGAATAAATAAGGGAAGGGTGTGAAGGGCCAAGGGGAAGGACCTGAGACTGGATAAAGTATTGTGCTCTGGAGAACCTGAGAGAAGACCAAGAGGAATGGAGGTCAGGGAGGAATCTTGGGGGTTGAGATCAGTTGTTAGGGTTCCTGGATGTTGAATATTTTCACCTTTTTTCCAAAGAGTAGAAGAGAACCATTGAGGGTCTTAAGGAGGATAATGATGTTACTGTATCATGGTGTATTGTGGAAAGATTTTTGGATGTTGCTTGAAGCAGATCTTGGTGAGGAGTCACAGTGGATGTGGGGAAACCATTTAAGAGGCTTATTCAGGTAGGTAATGATGAAAGCATGGCTTAGAGCAGAGGAAGTAGAGGTAGAGAGATGTAGACTCCTTTGGGATACACTTTGTTGTGAAACTAAGTGGATGGGGTAAGAGAATAGGGGCATGGTATTGGGGGGGGGGTGGCTCAGGCAACTCAAGAGATGGTAGTGTCATTCATTGGCTTGATGCATGTGATGTGTCTACTGACTTCAGTGAAGGCACAAAACTATTAAATATTGGATCTATAACTCACATCTTCTATTTTCTGTAAGTTCACCCCTTGTGTGTATTATAAAATGAAGCATGAGGAAAGACATGGAGCTAGAAGCATTTTGGAAGACTAGATCCAGGGATGGGACTGCAGCAAGCAGAGACCCCACCTGCAAGGGTAGCATCATGTTGTAATAATCGATCATTTTGGAAGCTCTTTTTAAGTTCCAAGATCAGTCGTTTTAAAGCTGACTCAGATTTTCCTAAAACAGAGAGGTTTTTTTCTGGGAGTGGAGGTAGGAGTAGGATGTTGGGGAGACAATGAGGATGAGGGAATATGATTATATGTATCAAAACCTTGTTTATCTTAGATTTCATTAGAATTAGATCTCTATTTTTTTTCTTTTATTAATGGGTCATTCATCCATATATCACTCAACCATTATCTCCATCCAAAACATTTTCAGAGAGTGATTAATTCTCATGTACTCTTTAGAAGTTGAAGATAAACAACAATGAGTAATTGTTATATAATGTAGAATATGGTCCAGAGGTCAGGAAATGTAGTTTCCGTCCTAGCTCTGTTTCTATTTTTATGTAGGTTTCCTTAAATGATTTATTCTTCATCTTATTGGCAATATGGAAATAAAAAAATCGTATCTGGCTTCCTTCATAGGTACCAACCTTTATTTGGGAAAATGAAAACAAAAAAAAAGAGATGCCCAAACTAATGGGGTAACATCAGGAAGACAGTAATATCCTATGAGCTTTGATTTCTTATAAAATGGAGAATATATTACTGCTTGCATAAAGCTTAAGGATAGATAAATGAGAGAAGGCATTTAACACACTACAAAATACTAAACATTGCAAATAATAAATACTAGTGATACTTAGTATTGAAACAGTAAAAACTAAATTATTTATTATTGAAGCAAGTCATAGTTTTAGCATTTTTGGTTCAATGGACAAATATAATTTTGATTTGAAAGACAGGTATCCTTAAGTCTTAATAGCATGGTATTAAGAAAAAATTACAGTAATAGTAATGCTCACTTTGATTAAACATTCTTTCTCCCAGGAAAAGCTTCAGGACTTCAACCTCTTCTGTATCTTACCTGCCCCATCTAAAATAAATTTTTTAAATAAAATTTTTAATATTTTATTTATTCTTGAGAGACAGAGAGAGAGAGAGACAGACAGAACATGAGCGGAGGAGGAGCAGAGCAAGAGAGGGACACAGAATCTAAAGCAAGCTCCGGACACTGAGCTGTCAGCACAGAGCCTGACGCGAGGCTCAAACTCACAAGCTGTGAGACCATGACCTGAGCCGAAGTTGGACGTTCGACCGACTGAGCCACCCAAGTGCCCCTAAAATAAATTTTTTAATCACTTCAATTCTGCTTATGTTCTCTATTCTTTTCATCCTGCTTTTTTTTTCTTTTTTAATTTCTGTCTGTATAGCTTTTAAAAAGTGGTGTCTCATCACTGCTGTCTCTGAGAGTGCTTTTTCCTGGTTCAGCATCTATATCCCGATGTCATGCAGCTAATAAAAACAAGACAGGAAAACTCAAACAAAATTTCATGTGCTAATTATCACCACCTTCCAAGCAGTGCTTATTTTAGGCGGATGTGCTTGATTTCTTGTGTTCCAAGCTAGTATTACTTTGGCCACAAATCTCTTTATAGTGGCCTATACCATTCCGTGGTACAATTTCTACAACCACCGGTTTGATAGCTTGCCCCTTCCCTCTCTTACTCTAGGTGTAAAATAAAAAGCAGACTCTTTTGGAGAATAGTAGGTGGTCACCGCTCTCCCTTGGAAGTCAGTTTAAAAACCACTGGTCTTACTTACTGCTGACCTGTTACTACTTATCTAGTAGGTATCTACCATTGCACATTTATCTACCTATTTTAGAGTTTTTTTCCACTTCACAACATATATTCATTTTTTCAAAAATTAAAAAAAAAGTTGACATATCAAAATACCTTCTACTATTGACATAATGGTAAAAGTGCCTTGGACATGATGCTGTAATTATTAGAACTAGTAGAATATAGTTTCTTCCACTTACTAGTAAAATCATATGAGGAAAATATGTAAAGTTGTCTGACCTCAGCTTCCTGCATAATGGACATACTGATTCAGTGGATTTCTCTGAGAAATTCACGAGAGGGATGTCCTCTAAAGGATCTTACATGGTGCCTTGCAAAGTTCCTGATTCAGAGACTGAATACAGTGAAGGTCTTGCTTCAGGTTGACTAAAGAAAGCGGGCGAGCTTTCTCATGAGAAATGCTGGTGCATGCTCTTACTGGAATTCCTTTCAGAAGCTGTAGGATGCTTGATTACTTGAGGCATTAGGGAAGGTTTGTGTTTTCCATCATACTATTGCATGTTATGTTTGGCTATTTATTGCTTTCTGCTATATCTTCAATTCATTTTGGGAAAGAGTTTGTAAGACTCTTTGGGAAAGAGTTTGTAACAGTTTGTAAGAGGAGTTCTATATTAAAGTAAGCAATATTGAATTTTTTCCTCAATTCCTCTAGGCCCTGTTTTATTATTGGCTTACTCATTTTTTTTTTTTTTAGATCATCATGTGAACAGTGATGAGAGTAAGAACCATTTTTCGAGAATAGAATGCAGATGTTTGGGGAGTGGGTTGTTGTCTCAAGGCAAATAATTCATTTACTCCTTGTGACTGTAAACTTCTATTTTATTCGAATGTGTGTTGCCTTGGGAGTGACTGTTTTATTGGATGTGGGTGTGTGGATGTGTGTGAGTCTCTTCAGAAATGATAACTTCACAATGTTAATTGAGCTAATCTGGTTTGTCATATAATCCCTTCTCTGGCCAAAGAGGGAAAGAAATGGTGGTAAAAGCCCATTTGGTAAACATTGGTAAAACAAATCTAACAATAGTAAAGTGAAAATTATACATAAGAAATAAGTTGCCAGCAACTCTCTCTCATGATTGGAAATAGTAAACACACACACACACACACACACATCTCTCTCATGATTGGAAATAGTAAATACACACACACACACACACACACACACACACACACAACAAGCAAACAAACAAAAAACCCAATGAAAACTGCTAATTAGAATCTTACAGCTTAGCCAAAATTTCTAGTGGTCTTGAATTAGTATAGTAACTATTGTGATTCAATTAATCTCATCTTTGATTTTTTAATTTTTAAGGAGCTGGTAGAAATGAACACTTTTAGGGGAAGGAACTCATTTCTAGTCATGGGACTAGACAAAGTTCAGGAGTTTTTTCTAAACTCAGCTGTCTAATTTTTTTTGCTTTATGTAGAGACTATCTTTAAGGAGAATTTTTGTCCAAATTAAGTAGAGAAAAGAGCAAGATAGACTGTATTCCATACAGATTTTTAAAAACCAAAAAGCAGTTAAAAACACTGGATAATATATGTAAAACACATTTTGAAATGCATTGCTTAGACTTGGCAAGTATGCAGGGGGAGATTCTCAGAGGCCAAAAGTGAAAAGGAAGCCAAAATCCAGAGATGAAAGAACTCAGTACTAAAGCTGCTGTCTATCTCACTATATCTTCTAATCAAGGATATCTGTGATCTTCTGTTTTGATGGCAATAGGGGCATGGGAGAAAAAGAGAAAAACTTAGAGTCTATGTTAGGTGGGGAATATGACAACATCCCCTTCACACGCATGCACATAAATGTGGGATCCACAAGGTGTGCAGAGAACAGGCTGCAAGAGAAGTTATTTGTCTTAAAACTTGGCAATGCATAAAGGGAAAAAGTAAAATTTCCCTTTGGAATTTGTAACCATAATTCAGCCCTCTGATGGTTTAGTAGGTCAAGTTTATACTAATTGTGGGTCCTAAAATATCCAAGCCTAATATTTATTTTAAATATGTCCTCAAGATACTTACAGAAATGCAACCATCATCAAAAAGCCTACAGGGAGCCCAGGGGACAGTCAGTGTACCAGATAAGACTGCCTGTTCCTGGTCTCCTTATTGTCTCTGGCAGGAATGATGAGAACTTATTGTGGACTTTATTGTGTTTAAGGCTGGCACATGGCAACTCAGATGTCCCAGGTCATTCATCATCCAATTTACAATTCATGGGCAGAGTTGTTTTTCCTTACAGCACTCTCTCCTTTTCTATCTGTTTTATTTTGCTCAACAGCCCACTTAATACAATCTGATATACATTTTGCTAATGTATTTATATGTTATCCCTATTGAAAGGGCTGTTCCTTTCCTGTAGTCTTTCCTTCATTGCTTTATCACTGGTATTTAGAATAGTACCTGGTACATAGGAGATTTTCAATAAATATATTTTTAATGAGTAAAAAGTAGAATTTCTGGAAATAAAATATAATTGAAATTAAAAAGTGTAAAGTTGAATTTATACTGTAGATTAGATACAATTAAAGAGAGTATTAACAATCTGGATGTTACAAATTTAGGAAATTATCCAGACCAGCACAGAAAGACAACAGAATGAAAAACCTGCAAGACAAGAGATGCAGGCATAGAGTAAGAGAATCTAAATGTGTCTATTGAAATAGGGAGTATCTACATTTGAAAAGAAGGGGTGGTCTCCTTTTCTTATCAAATTCTAAATTATTGGTTATTTTTATGAAGCAGTAAATAGATTCTGAATTACAAGAGATAGACATAAGTCAAAGGGATTATCAACACACTTTCTTTTGGTTTTTACTTGACAATAATAGTATTAATTATTACCTCCATTTATTTCATAGTCATTTTTTTGACTCTTTTCTGTAATTATTTCAAAGTCTAAATAGTATAGATCTCCCTAACTTTGGTAGAGGTTTGCAACATTTTCCGTAAATATTTTAGGCATAGACATATAATCTCTATCACATGCTTTTCTTAGTTTTCTCTTAAAACCCCTTCTATAATGTACATGTATATCAAATCATCATATTGTACACTTTAAACACTTACAATTATATTTACCAATTAATAAAGTTACAAAAGTTAAAGCCATTCTTAGCTGATGGTCCATACAAAAACAGTCCATGGGCTAGATTGGGCACACACTATAGTTTGCTGATCCTTGTCTTAGGAAGTGAAGTCAGAGAGAAGTTGGTGTATCGTCAAAGTCCATGGACACTACAAGGTCACTGCTTTCCTGAGATGAGAAGATCTGCTACCTTCATTTATTCTATACCTAAATGTTTGACAAATTGGCCTACAATTACAACTTTTTCTCATTTGGAGTACTAAGAAGGTGTGTGTGTGTGTGTGTGTGTGTGTGTGTGTGTGTGACATGTAAATATTACATGTGTGTGTGTTACTTAAATATATATTACAAAGTAGCAAACGTGCAAAATTTTCCATGACTTAGAACAGAAAAACCTTGAAGAATATCCCATACTGAAGTTCCTTTTCCTTATAACTTTACATCATCAGTATCTTGGGATGACCTGATCCAAGCCTTTTGGTATCAGATTTTCTTTAAAAAAAAAAAAAAAAATTAACGTTTATTTATTTTTGAGACAGAGAGAGATAGAGCATGAATGGGGGAGGATCAGAGAGAGGGGGAGACACAGAATCTGAAACAGGCTCCAGGCTCTGAGCTGTCAGCACAGAGCCCGATGCGGGGCTCGAACCCACAAACTGCGAGATTGTGACCTGAGCTGAAGTCAGACACTTAGCCGGCTGAGCCACCCAGGCGCCCCTGGTATCAGATTTTCAAAGTTACCACACATCAAGTAGAATTTTCTTCACTGAGAGAGGAAGGCTATCACACGGTAAATGACACCTCAGACTTGGAGACAGGTTTTCCAACCCTGGCACAAGTTCCCTTAGAAATTTGTTCTGACATCTCTTACAGAATTTAGAATTATATTTTCATTATTTGCTAAAATGTTTGTATTTCCTCACAGGATGTTTCTCGATGGTATGTACTCAATTCATCTTTGTATTCTGAGATCTTGTTTGGGATGTATGTGTATGTGTTTTTTTGTGTGTTTTAATAAAGAAATTAATATGTATTACTCTTAACAATATTTAGGAACAGAAAGGAGAGGAAAATTGCAGCCAGGGAAAGAATGGGATTGTGTCTTTGGAGAAGCCTTGTCTCCCTGTGTATTAGGCTTTGGACTCATGTTCATTTACTTAGGTAGATATTTATTTGTGCAATGTAATAAAACTTAGGGGTCAGCAGATTTTTTTGTCATGGGCTACATGGTAAAAATTTTCAATTTTGTGATCATATAGTCTCTGTCACAACTGTCTTGGTAGAATTAAAGCAACCATAGACAGTGTGTAAATGAGTGGGTGTGGCTATATTCCAATAAAATTTATTTACAAAAAGAATCAGCATATGGAATTAACCCATAAATTATATTTCCTAATTTGCTATAGAAACAGGAAAGGGAGAGGGGCACCTGGGTGGCTCAGTCAGTTGAGCGTCTGACTTGATTTTGGCTCATGTTGTGATCCCAGGGTCCTGGGATCTAGCCCTGCATCCAGCTTCGTGCTGAGCATGGAAACTGCTCTCTCTCTCTCTCTCTCTCTCTTTCTCTCTCTCTCTGTCTCTCAACAGTAAATATAAGAAAAGGAATGGAAGCGAGGGCACCCACTCACTTCTGCTACATGGTAGATATATGACACACAAGTCATAGGCACAATTCCAGAGTTCAGAAATTTTTCTTCAATTGTGTTCTGAAGACCTGGACATTGAGTTGTACCTTATATATTTTCCAGTCCTCCACCATTCTTGCATTAGGCCCGTATCATCCAGCAAACATTTACTTTCCTATTTTTAAAAAGTTCAAGACAAGGTCTTTTTTTTTTTCTTCTTTTTTTTAACCAGGAGATGGCTAAGCAATTGGAGAGTTAATATTCAAGTGGGTACTCTGATGCTGTTAGCCACTACCTCTGCTCACCTCCTATGATCAGGTACTCAATACCTTTTTAGGAACAATACTTTTATTTGTTTAATGTGTATTTATTTTTGAGAGAGAGAGATAGAGTGCTAGTTGGGGAGGGGTAGAGAGAGAGGAAGACACAGAATCCGAAGCAGGCTCCAAGCTGTCAGCTTAGAGCCCGATGCGGGGCTCAAACTCACAGACCCGAGATCACGACCTGAGCCGGAAGTCCATTGTTTAACCATCAGGCACCTTAGCAACAATGCTTTTAAACAGGATTATCATCAAAGATTATCAAAACAAAGCAAGCCCTGATTAGTACTTGGAGAAGTCTTTTGCAATTTTGGTAATCTAGAAAAATCTTTAAGGGTGTGGAGTTTGGAACACATACTTGTATTTAATTCTTGGCTCTGCCACTTAATAGAAATAAGAGCTTGTTTAAGTTACTTCACTGCTCTATAGCTCAGTTACTTCATCTGCTTTAGAGAGTCAATGTGGTGCTCATTTGATTGTTGTGAATATTAAAAAAACATCATTCTTAGAAAGTGTTTAGCACAGTGCCTGGTATATAGGAAGACTCAGTAAATTTCACCTATTATCATGCCAATGGCATATCATTAAAGTACTAAATGGACTATCCTTGGTATGTTCATGCTTTCACGAATATAACAATTTGAAGTTATTATTGTTTTTTTTTCTTACTGGAGAGATTGTTATATAAAATCAATCTCCCAGGAAAATGTCAGCTTAGAATGAACTAACTAAAAATTTTGGGCCCCTGGGTGGCTCAGTTGGTTAAACGTCCAACTCTTGATTTTGGCTCAGACTATGATCTCCTGATTCATAGGATCAAGCCCTGCGTCAGGTTCTGTGCTGACAGCATGGAGCCTGCTTGAGATTCCCTCTCTCTCCCTGTCCACTCATGCACATGCTCTGTGTCTCAAAATAAATAAACATTAAATTTTTTTTTTAAATTTATGATAATGTTGTCAAAGATTGGAACAGAATTTTATTTGTGGGTGAAAAGTATCGATGAGCCAAATAATTAAGTCAAATATATTAGTAGACCTTAACCTGATTAAAGAAGTGATTATTTTTAAACAGGGTAGTTTTTATCCATCCTTAGTTATGTTTTATATTAGTTTGTTTTATATTTTATATTTATATTTGTTTATATTTTATTTTAGTAGTACAGGGCACTCAATTAATTTTTGAGGAATATACCAATTAAAACAAATTTTTGTGATATGAAATTCAGTGACCATTGAAAATTGATTTTTTCTTACTTTCAAACTAAATGGCCTCCAAAGAGCCTAAGAATGTTTTTTTTTTCTTTCACTGATATCTTAAAAGAATGGCTCTTTGAGTTTTCATTTATAATTTTCAATGTGCACTCCACATGTATCCAAATTATATATACATATACATCTGGCATGTATCTATAAGTCTGTCACCAATCTTTTAGAATTAGATGTTAATATGGATGTATAATGTTTCCATATTTTATGTATTCAAGTGCTAAATCTTAAAAGGAGGGAAATAAGGAAAGGAGAATTGTAATCACAAGATAGTTTTTGGTGGGATAGGAGTGGAGGAGAATCTATTAAGTATCACTCCTCCGGAAAAGCTTTATAATTTCATGTCCTAAGTCTGCTTTATATACTGGCATTGCCTTTTCTCTTATACCATTTCTTCATCTCCATTGGTCTCTTACACATGATGGTGATATTGGGGAATGCATGTGGGAAACTCACCGAGTATCATATAAAGCTAGTAATTATTCTGAACCATTTGGTGTTAGTTTTTTTTTTGTTTGTTTGTTTTTGTTTTGTTTTGTTTTGTTTTTTTTTGAGTCTCAATCCTTTCTCTAAGGTCAGAAGTCAATATATCTTAAAATTACATATTTTTCCTGGTATAACATAGGAGGACCAGGCAAAATTCATTGTGCCTGGGATAAATAACCATAATATGAAGAAGATAACCCAATAAAAACTAAACAAAATGAATAATGAAATACAATACACCAACACCATGATGAAACCCTGATAGGGCTACAAAGAAGAGAGAAAACATTCAAATGTGGCATTCTTAAGCAAACACTAAGACTACATTGGTAAAACCATTGGATAAGAAACACAAACAGACTAAGTTGAGTGAACAAACCTTTCTGAGAAAATGAGTAAAGCAGGCAGGCCAAGATGGGATGTTAATATTCTGGGTTGTGGGGATCAGAGAGGGCTGCTGAGAAGATGGGAAAGCTGAACGGTCTTTGCGACCAGAGACTGTAGGAAAACCAACACAATCATACAAGAGAAAACTGGAGCCCCTTGCTCAGAATACGTGGCATCTTTGCCAATGTCAAAAGAGTTCAATCTAAAGGGAGATTATAGATATAAACTGTTGATGCCTATCATTTTATAGTAGAGCACCCAATCACTTAAAAAGGACCATGTCCACAAACTTTGGGCTTTTCTAGAATATATAGTCTTGCCACTTGCAAACCACGGATTTAAATCATTGCTAGTTACATCATTCCCATATTCACACTCTGAATGTTTATTATTCAGACATAAAAATGAAATTTCCAACCCACATTGTTGTTAAATAATATACAGATATTTTATTTTAAAAACCATCTTCATCATTCAACAATATGTGGATATATTATTTAAAAAATAAGAGTAGCACACACATAGCCAGTTGCTTAAAGATGGTTATTTCCTTTCAGAAACTGGGAGGAAAAGTTTTTAAAAGACCTTTTAAAATATCTATAAGAGTGCATTTCTCAGGTATATAATTTACCCGTTTCATGGAGAATGAAAGACTGTGAGAGCCTGAGCTACAGATCATTGAGAAGGAGAAAAATGGGTTTGGACCGTGTTTCAGGTGATATGCACCAAATCCTTTAACATCCTATGAGAAACAGGAATGAAGAAAAAAACTTGCTTTAAGATATTTTAATGTTATACTGCATAAGGACTAAACCACAGTGATCCCCATGTTTATTAGAATTTAAACATGTTTTTCAAGGAGAGAGCGTGTCGCAGATTTTTACCAGGGATTTTATAACATATGTTTGGATCTCTTTTATTAATCTATTTTTAAGGGAAACAGGAAGCAACATAAAGTATATTATATGAACTGTACATTTATAAATGGCATCCACAATAACTTTAAGCAATTCAAATAGGGAGAATAAAGCTTATTTGGAATTTTCATTTATTTTGGTTAAATTTTAAGTAACCTATTTGTTTTTAAATTGTTCCATCCTGAAAACTGATGGATAGTAAACATCATTTTACTTCAGGAATCTTACACAGAATAGATCAAAGGGAATTTTTTTTATTGAGAACCGTATTCGTCTGCTGGGGCTACCATAACAGTACCAAACTATGTGGCTTAAGGAGCAGAAATTTGTTGCCTCACCATTGTAAAGGCTAGACGTCCAAGATCAAAACGCCAGACAATATGATTTCTTCTGAGGGTTCTCTCCGTGGCTCGCAGGTGGCCACCTTCTTGCTGTGTGTCTTCACATGGCCTTTCCTCTGTGCACATCCTTGGTGTCTTCTCTATGTGTTCTCATTACATAGAAGGATGCCAATCAGATTGGTTTAGGGCCCACCTGAATCCTCATGCCTCCTATTTAATCACCTCTTGAAAGGCTCTGTCTCCACATATAGTCACTTCCTGAAATGCTGTGGGGTAGGGCTTCAACATTTGAATTTGGGGGCGGGGCATGATTCAGTTCATAATAAGAGCCGAAGCACATTTTGCTTAGAGTATTTGAGGGTAATTATGAGTTTGGAAGAATAAAGGGAACTTCAGGTGTTAGCAAGTTTTTTTAAGCCAGCATCTCATACTCTCTGAACCTCCCCCCTTGAGTTTAAGGTTAAAAGTCTCCTCAGATGACAGCCTTCTGGATTTCCAGCATCCCTCCTGTGGTAATTATAATTTTACTCAGATGCTGTCAAGAAGTTGCCAATGCACAGTGTTTACTGGGCATATATTTTCATAACAAAAACAAACAAAAAACAACTGAAAAGTGAACCATTCCAACAATTTATGACTATGTACCTCTTGACATAGGATAGAATTAAGTATCGTCTAAGGGGAGCCAATAAATTCCGTGTTCCATTCTGGTATCTTTTCATGTTTTTTCTCAAGTAGAGATTGGATCAGGCCTGGAGGACAATTTGTATACGGAGATTTTATATGATTAAATGAAAGTAAATATTGCCACATAAAGGAAGGATTCAAATCATGTTTGTTCTTCTCCAGTCTCTTGAATTGTAAGTTAGAAATTTTATTTATTTATTTCTATTGCACACCCACTTGTCTTTTTTGATGAACTGGAATACTGTTGGAAAATTGCCAAAATATTTTCTGCAGAAGAATGGGTATTATTTTATATATACTGGATTTACAGATTTCCATTTATATTTGGTGTAGACTTTTTTTTTTTCGGGAACCCATTTTATGCTTGTTACGTATAAAGATCCAGCAAAGCCTGGGATTGCAAACGCCATTGTCCATCCTGACTTCACTGTGCTTCTCAGGAATGGAAAATTTCTGCTCCCAAGCACTTAAGACAGTAGCTCGTCTTCTCTCATCTGTTGACCCTGAGCCAAAGGATTCATTTGAAATTCCTTTCCCATACTTTTAGCATTTAGAATAATGCCCCTCACCATCATGTCCCGTTTTCTAGGTGTGTAGTTTATAAAGAAATCAGAAACTGTGGATGCTTCTGTTTTCACAGGATAAAAGCCAATAGATAATTTGAGATCCTGACCCTCCACACTCAGGGGTTCATCTCTGTGAACCTAGAGTGATAGTTTTGTGCCTTTGGATATAACTCTGTCTGCCTCCATGTTAAGTCATGGGTTCCCCTAAGCAGAGATTTCTTCCTCTTCCCTCTGCTGGCCTCAGCCCAACTTTAGAATTAAGACCTTCATGACTACCCGCCCCCCAGGCCTGCATCCTCTCTCTCGACCCCGACCTCCTATCATGCATATTCTCCATGTAGTGGTCTCCCAAACTTCGGTTACCTGTGACTCCTTCCATGATTGCCATTTGCACACACCGCCCGTACTATAATTTACTTAATCGTTTTCTTTAAATCATTAAGCTTTGACTTAATATGTTTATTTATGAAGGCAACTTTATCTCACTAGCACACATTTAAAAATCTATATTATTGAACCATTAGTGGAAAGTAAATACAAAAATTAATATGATGAAAATGAGGCTTTACAGAAATTCTTAGGGCTTACTGTGTACCAAGCTCCGGGTTAGTATCTTGTATAGGTTTACAACAAACAGCTCCTTACTGGGTCCTTCAGTTAGCATGCATTGGGAGCCTACCATGTTCCAGATACTAGGAATAATGTAAAAGCCGGGATAAATAAGGTCTGTGTGCCGTGCAGCTTATGACCCGTTGAGGGAGAGAAACAAAGTATACTTAATATACCTTGAAACATGTATTTAATACACATTAAATAACTGAGCACCCCCCCCCCAATCAGAAGATAGTAAGTGCCTTAAAAAATAAAGAGGATACAGGGATAAAGAGAGACTCTGCCATAAGTGCCATTGTTATTTGATTTCTACTAGCTGCCGTGTGGACATGGGCATCCCATCCACCTTAGAGAATAACATACTGCACAGATTGTCTTTGGCCAAAGAAATTCTTGCTTTTGTCTCATTTTCTGGAATGAGCCAAAATTTCTAAAAGAAGTATTTGTAACACTTTGCATTCTTTTGCCTTTTATTCTTCTTCATCTCTCATGTGTCTTATTTCCCAGTTCAGCAAGAAAAATAGCAGTCCTCATAAAATAATGCATTCCAAAAGGGATATGTTTGTGGAATACACAAGCAAAATAAAGGAATCACACATTTCAGTTGGAGGGAGCAAGAGCTAAGCCTTAAAGTTATGAATTATGAAATTTGTAATGCTATAGAATGGCATCTTTTTAGCTTCTTGTCATTAACTTAGGTAAATAATGGCTTGTCTGTGTTGTAAATGAGGACATCCTGCAGGGCAGTAATTCCACACTTTAAAGACACAGTTAGGTTCTTTTTAAGACTGTAACACAACCCTTAAACCAGATTATGCTAAAGCATCATTCGGGATAGCAAAGGTACTTTATCAGTGGTGCATAGGAGTTTTAAGTTTGAGGACAGCGCCCTCTTCTGGCAATTAGAAGTACTTTTCTTTCCTTCGTATGTTTTCTGTGTTGTATTCATAAGAAAATATAATACGAAACTTACTCTGGAAATCAGATTTAAAAAATTTTAAGTTGATTGGAAGAACATAAATTATCACAGTGTTTTGATAAGGTGAGTTTCTCTCCTGAAACCTCCCAAATTCCTCTCTGAAATTGGAGTGTCCCCTGCAAAGTGCTCTAAAAACATAAGGTGAGTCTATGTGTAGAAAGTCTTGATATTAATGTGCTTGCTTACACATACTTCCAGCTTTGGTGAAATGTCTTTAATATAAGTAATTTTGAAAATGTCTTCAGGATTGCCTGGCTTCTCGGGAAACGGTTGTTCGGCAAGATTGCTTCCTGAGAAAATGAGCATGGTGCTTACTTTGGAGCACCCTCCTGTTTCACTGAAGCCTCTCTCTCATCTTCTCTTCCTGTGACTTAAACCTAGCACACACACAGGCTGTCGAGGCTTCTTCCATTTGCCCCTGCACATAATGGCTTTGCCTGGAGCCCTTTCCCCTCTTTTCATGGTGGTTTCATCACCAAAGTGACATTTCCATGCTCTTCCAGTGTCGAATGGAAATCAAGACTGAAAATGTGAAGAGATCAAATTTCGGTGCTGGGCTCGCATTCAAACCGCCTTTCTTTAGACCGAACACAAACCGAATCGGATGTTCATTTTCACAAGTGACTGTTGAAAATCCAAATTTGGGCAGATTGCCTTAGAAATTATATTTATTTAAATAGGAGTAACAGCGTAAGTCTCCCGTAATGTTACTCTTCCTCACCCCTGATTTAAAAGAAAAAGTAAGCACAAATATCATACACCAGTTTGCACATAAAAGCAGTGATCTACACAGACGGAATTAAATCTTTTGACTTATGCATTTTTTCAGAAAACTATAGACACAACTTTTTGACTTGTGAAGATGTGAGCTATCTATGAAAGGCACACCCAGTTCTTAGCACAGATATAGCAAAGACATTACATAGTCTTAAATATCCGTCTCTCTGTGACCCACTTGCTGTGCCTAATAGTAATATGGAAATTTAGATTTTTAAAAGTAGTCCTTTTTGTGACACAAGCTGCTGAAATGGTGACCATGGCTCAGGCTGGCTTCAGAATGGGTAACTATCCCCATCTAGTGGTCATGTGCAAGGGATGAGCGCAAAACAGGACGTTACCATTCTTCAGTTAGGAGTAGCTCTTTTCATCATTATTTCCTAAGATAACTTGTTAGCTCAGATGAAATATTGCAAATGTAATTTGTTTTTTTTTAAATTAAAGTTTAAGAGATACATTTATTCAAAAAGTAAATGAGAAATTATACAGAACTGATTAAAATTTCTAATGGTACTGCATTATTTTATTAATTGTATCTCTTTGAGTCACTTCCTCTGTGACACCTTTTTTTTTCCTTAAGTTTATTTTTGAGAAAGAGAGCGTGCGCACACGCGTGCATGGGGAAGGGGGGACGGGCAGAGAGAGAGGGAGAGAGAGAATCCCAAGCAGGCTCTGCGAGGCTTCATCTCATGAAGCAGAGATCAGGACTTGAGCAGAAATCAAGAGGCAAATGTTTAACTGACTGAGCCACCCAGACGCCCCTCTGTGAAGCTTTTCTGATTCCTCCAGCACAGTCAGTCATTTCTTGTTCTTGGCTGCCATTGTATGGGATTCCTCTGGGGGTGGCATGCCTGAGAGAAAACTCCGAGCTTTGTAGCCAGTGGGTCTGGGTTGTAATGTCTGCCCTAGCTGTGTGACCCAAGGCAAGGCATATAACTTCTCTGAACTTTAGCTACTCTGATTGTTAACAACGATGAAGACGTGACCTTATCCACTTTAATTTTTTTTAAATGTTTATTTATTTTTGAAAGAGAGAGACAGACTGTGAGCTGGGGAGGGTTAGAGAAAGGGAGAGACAGAATCCGAAGCAGGCTCTAGGCTCTGAGCTGTCAGCACAGAGCCGATGTGGGGCTCGAACTCACGAGCTGTGAGATCATGACCTGGGCTGAAGTCAGGTGCTTAACCAACTGAGCCATCCTGGAGCCCCTGACCTTATCTACTTTAATAGGTTGTTATAAATATGGAAAGGGCTTGCGTGAGGTTGGGAGGGGCTTACACGAATGGTAACTATTTTTGTAGTTAACTGCATTAACTCTTTTTTTAGAGAGAGAGAGGGAGAGAAGAGCATATGGGCAGGGCAGAGGGGTAAAGGGAGGGAGAGGGAATCTTAAGCAGGCAACATGCTCAGCATGGAGCCCGATGCATAGCTCAATCCCATGACCCTGGAATCATGACCTGAACCAAAATTAGGAGTCAGATGCTCAGCCTGAGCCCAGGTGCCCTGCATTAACTCTTATTAAAGACCTAAAACATCAGTATTTGTAGAGATTTTACCTCAAATCAGTTGTAAATTCGTTGAGGGAAAAAGCCGCCTTAGTAATGTTTGTATACTAGGTGACTAGTAATGTGCATGGCACAGGGTAGGTGCTTGTAGAATGAATGCATCTGGTTCCATCTTGCACACTACGCTGTGGTTTCCAGAGATTAGGGGCTGGGGCTGAGACTACTTTGCATTCCTCACAGTTCCTGGCACAGAGATTAAAATAGTTGATTAGCACGCAAATGGTGCATCTTTGATTGATGTGCCAAAAACTGTGCTCTGTCCACAATGTCATTCAGCTAATTAACCAAGTCCCACTTCAGCCTGTATTCAACAGCAGTCCTATTTGTTTTTTTTTTCTCCATTTCTCATAAAATTTCATCTCCTTGTTTATATAGTCAAGTGCTTAATCATCACTAATAGCATTACTCTTAAATTGATTACAGATTCATTAGTGAAATCTAATACAGGTTTTCTTTTTTATGCTTTAGTTCCCAAACTTTGATATTTCCGTTGTGGTTTATTTGCAAAAGGATGAATGTCTCCAGGTAGAAAAGAGACTAATAAGGCCTTGCTGTTGACTTCTGGGGCTTGGCCCTAAATTTCTTTTGGGGAAGTCTGTAGATGGACTGCCTCCAAACCCATAGATTTGTTTCCTCCCTTGTTCATTTGCTGTCCCCCCTGGAGCACGAGACATGATCAGAAGGAAGTTCCCATGGCACGGTTGTTGAGTGAATCCCTCTGTGTCTTTGGAAGTGGCCCATTTATTCTAAAATTCAATATAAAAATGAAGAGGTGGGGGAATTGTGTAGAAGTTTGTGGCTCAGCTTGGGATTATTGGCAGCAGAAACCCTACCTCCTGACAGTCTGCGTGTTGCACTGGATAGCTGGGATATTGTTCCACAAGGACACCTCATCATTAATCATTTCTTTTCTGTCACTTTAAAAGACGTGCCTTTCCAGGTTGCCTAGGGCTTCTCAGGTTTACCTCTGGTTATTTGCCGATTCCGTGGAAAATGGATACTGTAAACTCCGAGTCTGGCCTTTAATATTTTGGACTTGGATTTCTTATTGTAAATGCTTTGGAGTATCAGAGGCTGCAAAGACTCAGGATACAAGTGTCTTGCGTTTCTGACACCTATGAATAAATCGCCTTACCAAAGCACGGCGTGTTAGAAACTGATTTGCTGAGGCTTTGAAGTCGTCCAGAGAATGTAGCTCTGCTAAAGAAATTGAGAAGGGAAGAGTTAGCTGTAGAGCAGAAAGTGATGTTAATCATTAAGCTTGCATTCCTGTGATCAGGCTTTCTAGGTTTAAATTCCAATACTGCTACTCCTCAGCTTGGACAGCTGCTTAACCTACCCTACCTCATCTCATGGAAATGGTCAGATTACCTACATTCTAAAGTTGTTGTTCCCTGAGAGCAGAACTTGGCATTAGTGGGCATTCAATAAATGCCATAGTGGCATCCATATTGGTAGTAGTAGCCAGTAGTCGTATTTGTATTGAGAGCCATATTATTAGTGATGATCAGAGGTTTCCTTCCTTCTTTTAGTTTTATGGTCATGGTTGTTTGACCCACACTGAATGTCCAGTAAAATGATTTCTTGTCCTCTGACTCTCCATGAAGAGTCTTTCACCGAATTCCTTTATTACCCAAGATGGCTGCCACTGGAGGGGGAAAAAGACTGAAGTAGAGGCTGTGGGATTGATGAGACAACTTGCCATATCCAACACCCCTTGGCGTTTTCAAGGAGTCCTCCTAGAGGACTGACTTTTCATGAGGTTAGAGGCCCTGTACCTACAGATGAGAGCTCCAGCTATGGAATTATTGCTTATTGTTTGTTGATAACTCCCATTAACAATGTGCTTACACCACACTGAGCACATGCTAAGTAACTTAGAGCATTACCTTATTTAATAGAAATAGCAGTTGCATGAAGAGATGATTATTTATTGACGAGGCAATGTGTCCAATGAGCTTACGTAAATTGTCCCAAATCACATGATGATAAGTATCAAAGACAAAATGGGGTGCTTGGGTGGCTCAGTCAGTTAAGCGTCCAACTTCGGCTCAGGTCATGATCTCACAGCTTGTGAGTTCAAGCCCTGCATTGGGCTCTATGCTGTCAGCTCAGAGCCCGGAGCCTGCTTCAGATTCTGTGTCTCCCTCTCTCTGCCCTTTCCCTGCTCTCTCTCTCTCTCTCTCAAAAATAAATAAACATTAAAAAATTAAGAAAAAAGGCAAAATTCAAATCTAGGTTTACTTATATATCAAATCTATAAAATACTTGAAAATAAATCACCTGGCTCATGAGGCCCTATGGTGTAGTGAGAAGGGTTCTGAACAGGTAGAGCAAGAGAGAGTACTCAGAGCTTACCATGTCTGAATGCTTGTTTAATGCTTATAGGGTATCACGATTATTATCCTCATTTTACAGATGAGGAAACCTAAGCACAGGAGTGGGGGTGGGGCGGGGGATATGGCTTAGCCCAGATTACATGTTAGCAAGAAGTAGCACCAGGATTCAAGTCCAGTCTGGCTCTGTATTCTCCACAATGGTGACGGCCACCTCAAAGACCCAGGGACTTAGCAGGGATACTTTCTAAGCTGTTGCCGACTAACTGACTTGACAAAGCCAGCTCTTGGTTTCCTCCTTTATAAATTGGTGATCTTACTTGTTCTGTTCTCTTCAGAAGCTGTCTATAAGAAAGAAAACACATCTGTTCCAATGTTCTCTAAATTTATAGCACATTATGAAATAGAACCATTTATTACTATTATTCTTAGTCCTATGCAGTGTGCAAATTGAATCAATATATGTAAAAATGCATGTTTACAGAGTAAACCTATTATTTTTTGTATAACACTTCACTAAATAAGTCAACAAACACATAAATCAATGTATAAAATAGAGTCCCTTTCTTTGTTTTAAGCTTTGAGATGGGCAAAAAAGTATACAATAATTTGGCCTTCTTAAGATGAATGGAAAACAATTTTAGTAGTAGATGAGAAGCTTCAACATGAGTATGAAGGTTCATATACATGCTTATAAAACAATCAGAGAGCCACAATCTGTTGTTGTAGAGGAAGTAGTCACATTTATGGTGTTTTTGATTTTTAGTCTTAATGCTGACCAAATGTTTAGTTGTTCTTTGTCACTTCTTGCTGAACTGGAGTCATCTCAGGGCACCTAAAGATGGATTTGACACTGACTGGTGCCTCTTCTGTTCTGAATTATGTCACTTATGTGGCAGTTAATGTACAAAGTTAAAAACAAACAAAAAGGCAGTGAAAGACAATGATGCATTGAAGTTGGTGCTAGATTTTCCAGTCCCATGCTCTATTCTGCCTTTGGCCTGAGTGATGTAATTATCCTGGACAAATGTAGAAGTATTTGCAGAGATACCAAAAATTATCCAGTGTTTATTGTTATGGGGAAATGAGGTGTGCCGTGGGGCAGGGATGTCTTATCCCTGGGTTAGTGAATGCCGAAAGGATCTTATGTGTGATGTACCCTAACCGCTTGCGGCTTTGAACTCAGGGGTCAAAGCCAAGGCTTCAGTTTATTTAGATTCTCCTTGTGCTTAGAATATTTCTGCCCTCAGCCCACTCCCTCCTACTCACCCTCATTTATTCATTCCATGGGTATTTTTTAAACCTGGGGAATACGGTTGAGGGACAGCAACGTGAAGATGAAATACTTTGCCGTTTTTACCTTAGGAAGGCAGGAGGAAGGAATAAGGCAAAGAAGGAAGGAACAGAGACTTCCATTTTAATGAACACCTGCTAGGTGGCAGATGGTGACTGGGATTGCTTAATGCATGAACGCTTTTTATCCTCATAAGAACTTATAAGGTAGATGTCATAATCCTTTTGTGCAGATGTGGAAGTTAGAGTGATTCAGTCTGACACTCATACAGTCACTTGATTATCCTATATCATCTTTGGTGTCTTAGTTCACAGTATGTCATGTTCTGACCCTCCAGACAAGCTTAATGTGAGCATGTTGGTTACAAGTAATGGAAGCCTGTTTCCAACTGGTTTAAGAGAAAAAAGAGATGTTACTGACACTCTTGTCTTCTTCAACAAGAAAGTCCAGGGTTCCAGCCGGCCAGTGGCTCTCACGGCTCTCATGAGTATTTATGTTGACTCCTGATGGAGGTGTCATTTGAAGGAAAACCATACTTTCCTGTTTTAAGCTGCTGTGACTTTTTGGTTGGTTGTTACCACAACACAGGCTAGCCTTTCCTGACTAGTAGTAGACTAGGGAAGTCTATGCAGCTCAGGTCTTATGCCTGTCTTCTGTATATTGACTATGGCCAGGTATGTGTTATACTGACTAACCAAGCTGAGTCAGGATACCAATACTTTGGCCAGATTTGGGATACTGTGATTGGCCTGCTCTTCCCAGAATATCACCAGAGGGGGAGGGATAATACCCAGTGGAAATGATGGTATACAGGTAAATGTCTGCTCAAATTGGAAACCCTGGTACTCTAATTGGCACAGGATTTTTTTTATTAGAGTTTGTGTATATGAATTTATATTTGAGATGATTATGTTAATATCTGCTTCCTCTACCAGAATATCAGCTCTAGGAAAACAGGTCTAGAGTCATATGACCACTGCTTAGTGTGGTGCTTGGCACAGAGTCGAATCGATATTCAATATTGAGTGAATAAATACATAAAGAAAAAGTGAACAATTAGTGGTAGATGTAAAAATGCAAATTTTCTTTCAGATTTTAAAGTATAATACCTCTCCAGTATAGTTTCAGCTCTGTATGAAGTGTTATAATGGGAAGGCAAGAGAATTAGAATTAATGAGAAAATCAACAATTGGGGAGTCAAATAGTTTTAGGAACAGATCTTGTGCAAGGATCATGCACAGGTTAACTGTTTAGATCCTCAA
This sequence comes from Panthera uncia, assembly GCF_023721935.1. Taxonomy (NCBI): domain Eukaryota; kingdom Metazoa; phylum Chordata; class Mammalia; order Carnivora; family Felidae; genus Panthera; species Panthera uncia. Next base: position 16,714,059 of record NC_064811.1, on the reverse strand, counting down.
CTTCACAGCTGTAAAATTGGGTTAAAAACACCTTCTTCATAGAATTGTGAGAAATAAATGACAAAGGAAATGTAGAGCACTTAGTATAGTACATAGAAAATACTTAGTTTCCCCATGGGAGCATGCATGAGAAAGCATCTAACTCTCAATAGTGAGGCCCGGCTTCCTAGAAGTGAAGATGTTTTAGTTGAGGTTTGTTTGATGGTGGGGTGAAATGGTGGAGGAGAATATAGAGCAGGAATTAGAACTAATGTGTGTGTGTGTGTGTGTGTGTGTGTGTGTGTGTGTGTGTGTAGTAACATCAATAAGCATTTCCTGATTGGGGGGATTAGACATTTGGTAAGGTTTAAGATTTGGAGGTGAGTTGGGAGTGGTAAAGGGTGAGGCTGAAGTCTTCTGTGGCAAGCAAAGGAATGTAGAAATTATTGGTCCGTATATATATTGATCATCTGGTCACTGATGTGTTTGATTTACCGCCACTTGGTAAATGTGGCTTTCCAAGTTCTAAGTCTAGAGATATAACCCTTATTTTTATATAGCCATTGTTGCCTGCATATGGACTCTTTGTTACAGGCTGGAATAGTGACTTTCAATCCTGGTTTTAAATATTTCAAGCCGGAGCCAAACAAAAAACCTGCAGTGCGTGGACACACCAGCTCTACGGATTGAATGAAACTCTTTCGGGGAACTCACTTGTATGGCTGTAATAAAATAACAGGTCAGGTGATAAGTGTTGGTGAGAATGAGAAATTGGAACCCTTCCCCTACACTGCTGGTGAGATCATAAAGTAGTGTAGTGCAGTCTTGCTTTTCCTAAAAAGGTTAAACATCGAGTTACCATATGACCCAGAGATTTCAATCCTAGGTATATACTCAAGAGAAATGAAAACATATGTCCACACAAAAACTCATGCATGAGTAGTAATGGCAGTATTGTTCATAATAACCAAAAAGTAGAAATAACCCCATGTCTATTAATTGATGAATAGATAAATAAAATGTAGTATATCTGTATGATTGAATATCCTTTGGCAATAAAAAGGAATGAATTACCGATGTATTCTATAACATGGATGAACCTCGTGCTAAAGAAAAGGATCTAGACACAAAAGGCTACATATTGTTTCATTCCATGCATGTAAATTGTCCAAAATAAGCAAAAACATAGAGATAAAAAGTAGATTAGTGGTTACTTAGGGCTTGGAGAAGGAAGGTTGGGGATGATAGCTAATTGGTATGGGTTGTTTTTTTAATTTTTTAAATTATTTTTTATTCTTTTAAAGAGAGACAGAGAGCAAGCAGGGGAAGGGCAGAGGGAGAGAGGGAGACACAGAATCCAAAGCAAGCTCCAGGCTCTGAGCTGTTAGCACAGAGCCTGACATGGGGCTCGAACTCATGAACTGCGAGATCGTGACCTGAGCCAAAGCCGGATGCTTAACTGACTGAGCCACTCAGGTGTCCCTGTATGTTTTGTTTTTTTTTTTTTGAGAAAAATATTTTAAAATTGTGGTGAGTGTTACACAGAGGTGGTGAGTGTTACAGTTTAGATGGACTAAACTAATCCATCTCCGCTGTTGTATGTACATAAAAGTTTCAATGACCTGTTGTTTGGGAGGGGTGGGGTGAGGGCAGTCAATAATAGATTTTAATAGTTCCAGAACAAATTTATTCTTGCTTTACATCAGCTAATTTAGCTTAAAAGACCATTTAGATGCAAGAAATGACCCTTGGTCATGAAGGTTTTGGAAATATTCGATTAAATGTCAACTCAACATTGACTAAAAGATAGTTGATCAAATTTACTCTGGTAAACAGTAAAAAGAAACTAAATTTAGGACAAGATCACGATAAGATAAATGAAAATGTGGGAAAGAGCAGTTGTACTTGTGGGTGATAAATTCTCCATTTCTACTTGACATAGTTGGATTTTCATCGGATTGTTCTGAATAAAAATGTATCTTTGGGGATCTTGATGGTAACATTCTTGAGGTTTTTGACAACTATTTAAAATTTGTTTTTCACATTCAAAATAGGTCCTTTTTTCTGGTTTCAAGAAGACATCCTGTGCAAATGTTTCTGTGATCGGCAGGTAGACATATTAGAATAGGGTAAACCAAAAATGACACCTCTGACTCTCAGAGCATATTTAAAATAACTCTTAGTTTTTATTTAAAATATAACAGTTTTTCAAAATCAGAAAGTTTTCTATAACTTTAGGAATACCTGGGTGGGAAGGTTTTTGTTTGGCCATTTGAAAGGTTTTTAAATTGCTATTCTACATACAATGGTAAGGCACAGAATTTGTTGGAGCTATTGTATGTTTATTTTTCTTATATGCATATAGAGCTTTGGCTAAATAAATATGTCTACAGAGTTTGTTACAAAAAGCAGCAGCCTCTTCCACCAGTTCTTTCAACATACTGTTTCTTTGGTTACATAATAGAGTTATGCTTTTACTTCCTGATCTTTAGGTCTTAGATGTTATCTCTTGACTTAGCACAGTGGAAGATGGAGATTTAGCTCTTCTCCAATATGCACATTTATACTTCCATCTTTCTACTATAATTCTATTGTTTTGGATAAATAAATCTTCTGTGTTTATATTATTATAGCTGTAAACACTAATAATGTCTGAAGACCTACATAATTGTCCTTATGTTTGTTTCCTTCCTTTTACATCCTTCCCTTTTGTCTGGAGATGATGTCTCCTTGTTTGGTTTGTTTTAGCTTTATATGTATTTATTATTAATTTATGTTTAAACTCCCTGCCAGTTTTCTAACCATCTTTTCAATGTGATCAAACACTTTGTTATTTTTTTCCTATCAATTTTATCTTTCTGGAGATACTTCCTAAGGAACTTTTCATCCACATTTATTCATATTTAGACTTGTTGTAAAGGTTGATCCTAGGATTTCCCTTTACCTCTCTCTTGTGTTGGATTCCCTATTTCTTGGATCCCTTTCTTCCCCTTGTTAAAGATCTTTTCTTTTTTAAAAAAATTTTTTAACATTTATTTATTATTGAGAGACAGAGAGACAGGGCATGAGCAGGAGAGGGGCAGGGAGAGGGGGAGACACAGAATCTGAAGCAGGCCCCAGGCTCTGAGTTGTCAGCACAGAACCCGACTTGGGGCTCGAACCCACAAACCACGAGATCATGACCTGAGCCGAAGTCAGACACCCAACCGACTGAGCCACCCAGGCACCCCAAGATCTTTTAATAATTGTTTTATCCTTTAATTTGAATCAATTATAATTTAACAGTTGCAGAGACAGGGCTGAGGGGACCCTTTACTCTTTCCCTTAGTTGTTATATCTTATATAACTACAGCAAAATATCTAAACCAGGAAATTGACATTGTTATACTGTGTAAGCATAGTTCCGGGTCATTTTATTACAGGTGTAGATTCACGTAACCATCACCATAATCCAGAGGCCTAATGATTCCATCCCAACAAAAGTCTTCACTTCTATACTCCTATCCATTTTCCTGTCTTCCACCATCCCTCATTCTTGGCAACCACTGATCTGTTGTACATCTCTATAATTTTTCCATTTTGAGAATGTTATGCAAATAGAATCATACCATATATAAGATTGGTTTTTATCAGTAGACGAAATGCCCTTGAGATCTATATAAGTTGCTGCTTGTATCAATTGTTTGTTCTTTTTGAAGTCGCTGAATTGTGTTCCATGGTAGGGATGTACCACAGTTTACTCACTTATTTTAGGGCATTTTATTTTTTTCTAAGTTTTTAACTCCTACAATTGAAGCTTTTATGAGCAACTGCATATAGATTTTAGTGTAAACACAAATTTTCATTTATTTGGTATAAATGCTTAGCAGTGTGCTTGCTGGGTCATTTGGTAAATAAATGCTTAATTTCTTATAAAAATATAGCCACACCTGCTTTCTTTTTATTTACAGTTCCTATAGTATATCTGTTTCCATCCTTTAACTTTCAGCCTACCTATATCATTGAGTTTCTTATAGATAGCCTGTATTTGGGCCATGCTATTTTAATTCACTCTACCAATCTCTCTTTTGTCTTCATGTTTTTAGACAATTTGTATTTAATGTAATGTATTTGTAATTAATTAAATTATTAATATATTAGGGTTTAAGTCTGTCATTTTATTTTTGTTTTCTTTTTTCTTTTATTTTTATTCCTCTATAATTTCCTGTCTTCCTTTGAGTTACTTGAACATTTTTTTAGAATTCCATTTTGATTTATCTGTATATCTTTGTGTTTCTCTTTTCTATAGCTCTTTTAGTGGTTTCTCTGGCTATTATACTACGTGTACATTACTTGAGTGAGTCTATTGGTATCAGCATTTTACCAGTGGAAGTAAAGTGTAAGAACTTTACTTTTCTTTAAACCCCTTTACTCTCTCTCCATTATTTATATAGTATCTGTAATTGTCTTGAATATTTCCTCTGTATATATTGATAATTATTTCAGACAATAATTTTTGTTTCACTCATCAAACATAATTTAAAAACCCACAAAGAGAAGAAATGTCTATTTCCTTTGCGTATACTTTTTCCATTTTTATTTCTTCCTTCCTCGTGTTCTAAATTATTTTGTTCATCATTTCCTTTCTGTTCAGATAACTTCTTTCATTCTTTTGGGATAGGTGTTCTGGTGACAAACTCTCCTAGTTTTCCTTCATCTGAGTAGAATGTCCTTCTTATAGGTTGAATTAGCTTCCTTCAAAAGATATGAAATTGGTGTTCTTAATCCTTCCAAAATGTGACCTGATTTGGAAATAGGGTAATTGAATATGTAATTAATTATGATGAGGTTATACTGGAGTAGGGTGGGCCCTTAATCCAATATGACTATTGTCCTTGTAAGAAAAGCCACAGACTCAGACACACAGGAAGAAGGCCATGTGAGATCAAAAGCAGTGATTGGAATTATGTTGCCGCAAGCTAAGAGCTGGCCTAGGGTTTCCAGAATCTAGAAAAGGTAAGAAGGATTTCCTCCAGAGCATTTGGAGGGAGCATGGCCAAGTCACCACCTTAATTTCAGACTTCCCACTCTTAGAACTGTGAAAGAATAAATTTTCTGATGTTTCAAGTCACAGAGTTTGCAGTAATTTGTTTTGGCAACCCTGGAAAATTAACATGGTCTTGATTCCTCCTCTATTCCAGAATAATATTTTTTTCTGGATGTAGAATTCTGGATTGTCAGTTCTTTTCTTCTAGCACTTGCAAAAAATATTGTGCCACTTTCTTCTGACTGGGAATTGTGATAAGAAATCTGTTACCATTTGAATTATTATTCCTCTCCCCTCCCCTGCCCTACAGGTGTCTTCTGTTGTTCTCAGTATTGTGGGGGGTGGTTGTTTTTATTTTTCAGAAATTTAGTTATGACGTGTCTTCATGGGTATTTTTTGGGGTTTATCCTCTGTGGCATTCACTTGGACTTTTGGACCCACAGGATTTATGTCTTTTGCCAAATCTAAGAAGTTCAGCCATTACTTCTTCCAATAGGTTTTTAGTCCTGTCCTCTTTCTCCCGCTGCGATTGTGATCATATAAAAATGAGATCTTTTGTTACTCCTATGATTTTTGATTTCCTTATACTCCTTATAAGTCTTAGAGGCTCTGTTCATTTGTTAGCCTGTTTTCTTCATTTTGCTTGGGTTGTGTAATTTCTGTTGTTCTAGCTTCAACTTCATTGATTATTTTCTCTGTCATATTAGTTCTGTTGTTGTGACCGTTTATTTTATTTTTTTAATTTCAGTGTGTATCTTTTAGTTCTAAAATTTGTTTTTTCATAGCCATTTTCTTGGCTATGTTCAGTTTCTTTGCTGAGATTTTCATTTGTTTCAAGCGCATATGTAAATATTCATCAACATATTTTATGCTTGCTTTATTTATTACCGATTTTTTATTGGTTTTTATTGGTTCAAGGGACTAATGATTAATAAATACAATTTTTTTTAGTTTGAACCCCATTTAGAAATACATTAGAATTCACTGTTTTTTATCTGAATATTTGGACTCAGACAAAATGGTATGATGTAGGGATTTTCTTCAAAATAATCTGGAGTGATAACATAATCCCAGCAAGATCTGAAATGTGTTGATTATTATTGAAGTTGATTTATGAGTGCTTGATGTTCATTATATTATTCCTCTAGTTGGAAATTTTATGTTAATTTTTTTTAATAAAAGTTTTTCTTTAAGTTTATTTATTTTGAGTGGGGGTGGGGGATGTGGGCAGGGGGAAGGGAAGGTCAGAGAGAGAGAATACCAAGCAGGCTCCACACTGTAAGTGTGAACCTGATGTGGGGCTCAAACTTATGAACTATGAGATCATGACCTGGGCCGAAATCAGGAGTTGGATACTTAATCAATTGAGCCACCCAGGTGCCCCAACAAAAGTTTTAAAATATTTAAATGGGCTATAAAATTCTTATCAGCTACTAGTATTCTAGTACCTTCATTCTTTTTCAAATGTATTAAAAAAATTCGTTTTTGCTTTTCTAACCTTTTTTAAAATCCATGTTAATTAACGTATAGTGTAATAATGGTTTCAAGAGTAGAATTAAGTGATCCGTCACATATAAACCCCAGTGCTTATGATGACTGCTTAAAGAACCCTCGTCAGATAATTCTAACATATCTAACACCTCAGTGTTGAAATCTGTTGATTGTCTTTTTTCATTCAAGGTGAGATATTGATTGAAATCTGGACATTAGAGGTACGATGTTATGAGACCCTAGATCTTATTTAAAAGTTGTGTCTCAGCAGACTTTTTTGGACACTATTCTTGTGGGTGAAGAGAGGAGCCAGAAGCCCAGGTTCTCCACTCAGCTAGGAGAAGAGGGCCTCCTCATTACTACTGCTCAGGGTAGAGGTAGACTTTTTTCCCCTCTGAGGAGTTCAGCAGGAGTGTCTAAAAGTTGGTGTCTTGCTAGCCTTCCCCTTCCCTGTTCATTCAGCTCAAAAGAGCAAGATTTTATTAAGACTTGTTTCGTTTGTGCCTTCCATCATTCCTAGGGTGTTTGCTTCTCCCTCACTCAGTCTGGGATACTCGAGGCAAGAAGGAACCCCCATTAACTCACCACCATGTCATTTTCTGGGTCTGTAGGTTCCTGGTCAATCTGTCTTTTTCTTTCCACCTTTCAGAATCTCCTTATGTTTGTTATATGCATAATGTCCAGAGTTCTTAATTGTACTGAGCAGGAAGAATAGGGAAATGGGTGCTTAATTCATCTTTGTAAAAGTGGAAGTCTTCTAGACTCTAGGACATTGAGTGAAGGATTTCCTCCAGTAGTTTTCTGTGAAAGGGGGCATGGGACTTAGTATTACTAATTTTTGACTTTCTACTCTCTCACTTTTTGAGATTCTGAATGTTTATAGAATTCTGGATCTGAAACAGGTACACTGAGAAATTAAAGAAGTGTATGCTTTGGGACGTTTCATTGTCATGGGTCACTTTCAAGAGGCTTATGTCTAATTTTGTATTTGTAATCTTGAATTATTTTTCTTAAAGAGGACCCTCACAAATTATGTAAGCTTCAGAGCCTCATAAAACCTTGATTTTTTCCTGGCTTATGTAGAAATCCCATCCCTTAGAAATTTAAAGAGATTTTAAATTCTGTTTTCTAGCTTCAGTGAAGTCCATTTGCATTCTGATGCTTACTTGTTTGTATGCAACAATATTTTCCCCCTCTCTGATGGTCTTCTTTTATTTCCTGTGTTTTGACATTTCATGACCATGTTTCTCAAAGGAGGTCCAATTTCATCAATTGGTTGTACTTTGCTGTGCTTTGAATGTAGGAATTCATATCCTTTATATCTTGGGATATTCTATTGAATTAATTCTTGACTTATTTATTTTTATCTTTTTTCTTGTTTCTGGAACTCCTACTCAAATACTATATGTCTTGGTCTGGCCCTTTAATCTTTTTATCTTTCTTTGGACCCTACTCTTCATCTCTTTGTGCTCTGTTCACTTTCTAAGAGATCTCTTCAGTTCTGTCTCCTAAAACGTCCACTGAGTGTTTCTTCTACTTCTGTAGTCATAATTTTAAGTGAATTTTATCTTATGATTGTCCCTTTTTATAGTATCATGTTCTTGTTTCAAAAATGTAGTATTTTCTCTCATTTCATGAATATTTTTGTAGATTTTATCTCTGCATAATTTCTATTCAAGAGATCGCTTCTATTTAAGAGTGGGTCACTAATCAACAAATTGGAAGCTCTGGGTCTGTGGTGGGGGGAGATTAAAGACTCTGAGTTTCACTGTAGAGGGAATATGGCAGTGCCATTTAATTGGGGAAGCCCCAATAGCTCCAATTTGGGCCTTTTCTCTGGGGAGTATGTTGTGGGTTGAGTAATGTCTCCTCAAACTTCATGTATACTTGGAACCTCTGAATATCGACCTTTTTTGGGGGGGTTGAGGATCTTGGCAGATGTATTTAAGGTAAAGGTAGAGATAAGGTCATTATGGATTAGGGTGGGTCCTAAATTCAATGAGATCGTCTTTATAAGACACAGAAAAGGAGAAGACATAGAGACACACACAGAAGAAAAGTGGCATGTGAAGGTGGAGGCAAAGGCTGGAGAGCAACCACTAGCTAAGGAATTCCAAGGATTGTGAGTGACCAGCCACTAGAAGCTGGGAGGCAGAAATGGGAAGGGTTCTCCCTCAAAGCTCTCTGAAGGAACCAACCCTTCCCACTTCTTAATTTTGGACTTCTGGTCTCCAGAACTGTGAGAGAATGAATTTGTGTTATTCTAACACGCCAGTGCATGGTACGATGTTATGGCAATCCTAGGAAATCTAGTATCGGGTAGTATGTTTCTGAGTGAAGCGTCTTCTTGTCTTATCAGTGTGGAGCTTGATGTGGGGCTTGATCCCATGACCCTAGGATCATGACCTGAGCCAAAATCAAGAGTCAGATGCTCAACCAACTAAGCCACCCATGTGCCCTAATTTTTTTTTATTCCCTTTTTACTGACACTTCCAGGTGGGGAGGGGAATTACTAAACCCTTTGGGAGTTGAGCAGGCAAATCATGTTGCACTGCTTGCTTAAGATTCAATTTCCCCAAGTGACAAAAATCAGATTCCACACATTTTCACATTTTTAGCTTCAAAATGTTATTCTCTCCTCTTCTATGTCATTCTCTGAGCGTACTATTTCAAAACTTCTATGCTTTCATTTCAGTGGTTATTTGTCAAGGGAATGCATGTATTTGGCCCAGTATCTCTAACTAGAATCTCAGATTTGTTTTCATAATGTTTACTAAGTCTGAAGTTCTTCTGCAATCACTATGTCTTTAAGCAATTGTGACATGCACTTCCTTGCAGACTTTACTTTTCAATAATATCTTCCATCTTTTTATATTTATATTCTTCGGGCTTTACAGTTACGGTGGCAGGAAGATCTGGGCTCAAAGTATTTCTGTGCTTTTGAAATGCTAATAGAATTACTATCCTTGTTTGCTATGTTTTGTGACCCTAGATATACGTTACACTTCAGCATTACCACTGCAGGTTTGTAACACCCTTAAAAGAACCATAAATATAAAGATGAAAGCAGAATGCTTATAAACACTTAAATATCTTTCTGGGGAGCTGCCACATTTTGTTTTTCATCGTGGTAGGAGCCCTTACTGTGGAGAAATTAACAGGACAGAAAATATGGAAGAGGCAGTGTCAACTGTGTAATAACAGCAGGCTCTAGTGTCTGACACACGCAAGATAAATGCACAGAACTTAATCTCCCATGAGGTGGTTGCCATTCACACCTTCTCAACTGTACGGATGAGAACAACTAGTCAAAAACAGCTGAAGAATTAGCCCCACGTCATACAGCCAGTAAGTGACTCAGCTGGTATTTGAACACCTGGTGGCCTGGCTACGGGGCAGCTGGCACAGAGTAAGAAGCCAATCCGTTTCATTGATGTCACTACTGATTCTACTGAATATGCGTTTGAGTGTGTTTGGATTGTATTAGCTTACCTCCTCAAAAAATCTTATTATTTTTACATTATGCCTTATTTTTTTCCTCAAAGGTTACTTCTAGAGTTATGTGAAATGCGTGCCTATATTTGCTCCAAAAATGCTGTTGGTAATATTTTCCGTTACAGAATCCATATTGCAGAATCTATAAAGTCACACATGAAAATAACTTTTAGACTTGAGTTTCAAGAAAGATACACAGCTAAAACCATATAAATATTCTTCATTTTGAGGAGTTGCTGTGTGGCTTTTTTTTTTTTTTTTGACCGTAAGAGTTACAGAAGTTGCACGTCTCTTTTCTGCCCTGAAGCTTGGTCTCAGAGGAAGAACAGGTAGGTCAACCTGGTAAAGCCAGGGTAGTTGTCCTGCACTTGTCTTTGAGAGACTGTTCGTATTCATAATAATCAAACTACCATTTTTCTTTCCCAAATGAGGGTTGTAGTCTAACCATGATTATAGTCTTAAACTACAAATTTTAGAGGCAGATCTTTCCCCTGGTTTGGACACTTAAAGAAAAACTTCAATTTCTATTAATGGGTATATGTCTTAGTCCATTCAAATGGTTATAAGAAAATACCACAGGCCGGGTGGCTTATAAACAACAGAATTCATTTCTTACAGTTCCGGGGGTTGAGGAGTCCAAGATCAAGGTCACTGGCAGATTTGGTACCTGGTGAGAGAGTTTGCTTCCTGATTTATGGATGGCCATCGTCTTGCTGTGTCCTCACATGGTGGAGTAGGGATGGACCTCTCCGGGGTCTCTTCTTCCAGCGACACTAATCCCATTCATGAGAACTTCATCCTCACAACTTGATCACCTCCCCCAAGCCCCTCCTTCTACCACCATCAGACTGGAGGTGAGGATTTCACATAGGAGCTTGGGGGTGGGAGCACAAACATCTAGTCTGCAGCGCTGTATGAGAACAGAAAATCATAAAAATTATTTATTCAAGAAGAAAAGAACTGGAATGTTAAAAATACGTAAGCCAAGAAAGTTCTGCATTTGTAATGGACTCTTGAAGATACCTGAGTGACAGAGTACATATTTTCTTGCCTATAAATTATCAGTCATTGGTTAGTGGCAGAGTTCATAATATGAATCTTGACATATGTAAGATTGTGAGTGTCTATATGCATGTAAATTTGATCAGAGGTAACAGGTATTTTAGTCCCGTTCATTGTCATGTTTGATGATGTCGGTTATCCAACATTGCATTCTAGTGTAGAAAAGTAAGTCATAAGTCATAGTACATACAATATAAAAATTTCCATTTTCAATTTCCTCAAAATGGTATGCTTTGTGGAGTATGAGGGCACTTAAGTGATCGTTGTGTATTATTATAGTGATTATTGATTATTGGTTGCGGTTATTAAGCTGGATGAGATATTATCAAAGTGTGTCTGAAAAATATAAATTCATGGTGAGTTAGAGAGTGAAGACAAATTTGAAGTCATTAATTTGAATTTCTTCATTTTATGTCAGAAGGAAGAGACTTAGGGATGGTAACTTAGATGATTTTTTTTGTAGGTCACAGTGTTGGTAGAGCCTCAATTTGTGAATTTTTGGTTTTTTTGTTCACTACACTTTATACTTCACCATGTGGTCAATGTAGGAGCACCCCATAATGCCAGACACATGTTAAAGCAAATTCTTGAAGTATGAAGTGACTGGCAACTAGCCAGTCTGTTCTCTGCCTAAAGCCTTTCTCATTTCATTAACCTCACAATAAGAAAACCCTGTATTTGCTTGTGGTTGAATTTTTGGGTTTTTATTTGATATAAAATATGATTTTATGTTGACAGTTGAACATAGCTTATGAGCATGAATGTGGACACCTATGGAACAGAGCAAGCCCATTAATAATAAGAGGTTTCTTATAATGTCCTCAAAATATTTTTCACACGAGTGTCCTAACTCATGTAGGTGCAGAAAAGACAGGTACCATGATGTGAAAATGATTTGTAGGTTCGCCTTCCTTCTCATGCCAGGTAACTTTATGAACATTCACAGGAAAACTGCCTAGATACAATTTTCTTGCATAGAAAAGGAAATGTGAACAATTTTCTTCGAAGTAAAATAATGATGAATTTTAAGAGCAGAGAAGTAATTTCCAAGCGTAAAACCACAGGGATAAAAACATGAAGGAGAAGACTTATATATTTGAATAAATAAAAATTTAATATATCTACAAATTAGGGGCAACTGGGTGGCTCAGTTGGTTAAGCATCTGACTCTAGATTTCAGCTCAGCTCATGATTTCATGGTTCGTGAGTTCGAGCCCTTGCATTGGGCTCTATGCTGGCCGTGCGGAGCCTGCTTGGGATTCATTCTCTCTCCCTCCCTCTGCCCCTCCCCAGCTTGCTTGCTCTCTCCTCTCTCTCTAAGTAAATAAATAAACTTCAAAAAATTTAAATATCTACATATTAAAAACTGCCATGGATAAAATCAAGTGGTATATGACAGGGGAACATATTTGGAATATACATGAAGAGGTGTTAGTTTCGTTAATTTCCTTTTTAGTATGGTACAAACACTAAAACAGAAGACCTGGCATGGAAGCCTAAGGCATTTTAGAAATGAGGAAATAGAAATGGCCAGTGGGAATGTGAAAATAAAATGTTCACTAAATGAATGAATGCAAATAATGACCACATTCTGGTTTCCTTTATAATACTGTTGGAGTAGTTTTTGCAAGTATATAAAAGTAAGTGTTGATGGGAATATGGAGAGTAGAATTTTCTTAGGAGTGCAAATTGGTGTAGACTTCTGGAGATGGGCTTACACACACACACACACACACACACACACACACACATACATATATGTCTTCATATTTTGATATCCTTTGAAAGGAACTATACTTCCAGTAATATTTCATATAAAAAATAGAGCTGAGTCCAAATTTTTAAGCCAGGATATTCCTCTACTAAAAAAATATATATACATATTTTGATATCTAGATATGGATATACCTAGATGTGTATCTATATATATCAGTGCATATACATACACACACACATATATATACACACACATACATATATAAACAAAATTGAAGAAAACAAATATTCAAATATGTATTATATGAATAAATGCAACATAGTCATTATAATAGTATTAAATGATCACATTTATGACAACCTATTTCAGTTGAAGAACATAAGATTATAAGATTATAAGTTTTTGAAGACTGTATACCAGATACTATCTTTGGGAGGTAGGAATGCAGGAACTCTTTCCTTATTTGTGTTTTTTATATATTTTAGTGAATATATGTACATTTTATAATGAGATGTGTGTTACTACATAATTTCGAATATGCCATAAACTTTCCAAAAACTTAGGAGTGTGTAGAGTGCTCCCTTAGAAGTGTCAGTGCTTTGCCAGCAGGTGGCAATGGCAAACAAGAAGTAGGTCATAGATGAGGGCAAGATTTAGGCTTGAAGGATTTCTTTCTCTTTTTTCCTAGATATTCAGAACTGTAGTCAGAAAACCATGGCGATACTCTGTTTTATAAGCACTTATGTACTTAAATCAGAATTTATATTTAAATACAATTGTACGTAGGGATCTAAATAGTTAAAACACCTGTGGAGAAATTTCTAGCGCTATTCAGAGAACAGAATCTATACTTTACATGCTTATGTAAAGAATACATAAGTACAGAATCTATACTTTACATCCTTATGATGAGGGCACCCGAAGGTGTTCGCTGGGAGAATGTAGGCAGTAAATTGTGTAACTAGGATTGATTTCCTGTATGATGCCATTTCTTCCAATTTACCTTCAGGAATCAGGTGTATATATCACAACAGCAAATTCTTGGAAGTTTTGTCTTTTTCAGTGATCACTTTTAACTTCTTGACCTGAACCTAGAGCTCTGTACCAACTAAAATTCATAAGTCCATGATAAATTTGCCTGCTTTGGTGCTTACAGTAAGTTGGTGTGTGCTTTTATTAAATCATGAATATATTTCAGATCACTTTCTAAATCTAATTCTGTATTTAGCTCCCTCTATATATGTTTATTCTATGGCAGGGGAAAAACGATGATGAATATATATTTGGGGATGTATCATTTTACTTTGCTGGCTTGCTCTCAGTCCAGGCTTGTGAGGTCTTTAATAATTATATTTTGAAGTAAAAAATAAGCTGAGACTCTGGGGTTCATTAAACTCTGGGTCACAGACCTTACAAGGATTGAAAAGTTGGAAATAAACTCAGCTATAGTTACCACCCTATTCTGAGACATCTATGTCTGTCACCTGAATGGCTGTCTGCTTCCTAATCCCATTTCCCTAATTTCTCCCTGGCACTGCTTCCCACCCCATAGCTGCCTCTAATCCCTGTGCAGCCAAAGGACCATCCTTTAAAATGTAGATCCTCTCACCACACCCCTCTCCAAACCCACCCGTGGCTCCCAACCATTCCTGGAACATACATGCAGCCTTCTCCCTGGGGCATGTCAAGCCTTGTGTGATCTGGCTCCACTCCCTGCTCCAGGGTCGTGTCGGCTTGCTCGCTTAGCTGTGGTCACACTGGCCTCCTTGCTCTGTCACTTCTGTCATAAAGCACGCTCCCAGTAGAGTCTTCTCCCTGATCCACTTCCTACTTTTCTCGGGTGTCTCTCTGTGGACAGAGATTCCCTGCCCCCCCGCCCCGTGCTCTTCATCTATTTACTTGGCTTTGTTTTTCTTTATCACAATGGTTACTACCTGATACTTGATCCCCGAATTTGTGTCATTGTGTATTTTCACTAAAATTCAGTCCCCAAGAGGACAGCCTCTTTGTTTGGCTCACTGCTGTCTCTCAGCACCCAGAATAAAGCCCAGTAAGTGGCAGGAGGTCCTTGAATTTTTTTTTTTTTTACATAAGTGAAATAAATGAATAAATAAAACCTGCATATTCTGGGGCATCTGGGTGCTTCAGTTGGTTAAACGTCCAACTTCGGCTGAGGTCATGATCTTGCAGTTCATGAGTTCGAGGCCTGCACTGGGCTCTGTGCTGACAGCTCAGAGCTTGGAACCTGCTTCAGATTCTGTCTCCCTGCTCTCTCTGCCCCTTCCCTGCTCGTGCTGTGTGTGTGTGTGTGTTTGTCTTTCTCTGTCTCTCTCAAAAAAAATAAGCATTAAAAAAATTTAAAAAGAAAAAAAAAAAAACTATACTTTCTTACTTTTAGGCCACTAGCCCACAGATTGGTTTACTAAGGGGTGAAATGAGATTTTTGTTTAGGAATATGGGACTTTGGATGAATACAGGAAGTGGTGGCCCTTGTGAGCACTTTGCAGTAGGGCCAGTCAGGGAGCATCACTCTCTGCCTCTGTTCCTCACTTATAAAATGAGATCAGAACAGTTTTTACCTTATCCAACCTATTACGCTACAGGAAGATCAAAAAGGAAGTTTTTCTTTCTTCATAAAATCTTATTGTACTGTGAGAAAATAAGCAAAATAGTATTTGTTATTTGCAATTTTAATTTACCAGTTTGGCTCATTTTCCACTTTCCATTAGCAGTGATGGCAGGAGAGGCAAACCTGGAGACATTTGCATTCAGGCTGCGGGGAGGACGAGAACAGGGATCGGAGGCCCAGGATTTTGAAGACAAGTGAACTAGCCTCTTGCAACCTTAGGCAGCTTTTGGGTAAATTTTTCAAACTCTCTGGGCCTCAGTTTTTCTTACATAAAATAGTGCAACTGAAACTGCCTTGAGGGTTATTATGGAGATAGCAAGTGGGATTGATGGCTGCCAAACACAGTACTTTATTTTTGTTGCAAGCGGAATGGCCTGGAACAAACCTGGCACCACACAATGATCACATTCTCTCAGTGTTTACAGTATGTATGGTTCAGACCCCACCCGCCCTGTTACAGGAAGACGTCTGGGGTTTTGTGTCCTTCCACTTGCTCCTCTCATTCCTATCCCGGTCAAGAACCCTCACCCACAGCAGGTTAGTCCCCAGGCAAAAACCATTGGAGACAATCCTAGTCCGCTGCTGTCTTCACCTATCGTTGCCACATGGTGGCGCTGCTGCAAACAGCTCCTTGGTAGACCTCCAGCCGCTTGTTTACTTTGTGCGTTTTCCTAAGCAGCCAGCTCCTAGAAGCAGCACCACAGTGCTTGGGCTGTGGGGAACCAGCTCTGTCCTCACACACACACGGGGCAAAAGTCTCTGAGTCAACAGCCTGCACCATCCTGACAGCCACCCCTCTTGGGGAGTAATTCCTCTGTCCATCATCCCCTCAGGAGTTGCCCACCTTTTCCACAGGGATCGATCAACTCTGCAGAACAAGGGGATCAAATACTTTTGTTGAGCAATGCAAGCATGCTTGTGTGCACACACAATTTCACATACACACACACACACACACACACACACACACAGAATGCACACTCATACACACACAGTCACTTACTGCCTTTTCCCAGAGCAGTGGGCATTCTTTTGCATAATTAATAAGGCCACTCAAGTGACTTTATAAGGCAAAAGAGATTAGATTCCCTTGATAGTAAAAGAACAGAAGCAACGACATGCCCCATCTTAAGTTGCTATTAATATTGTTATTATGTTGACTGTCCTAATGATAGCGTATATCCCTTGATAGTACGCTTGATATGCCTTGATCCCTTGATTAATTTGGGGGAGAAACACTAGACTGTGTCACAAGTAGGCACAGCTGTGATGTGGATCTCCTAGAGTCACTGTTTCAGTACAAAACTTTGCATGATAGGAGCAAAAAGGTTATTTATGAAAGCTCTTCCCAGGCTATCACGAACGCCTCTCTGCCCTGCCTGTGCTCTCCACCTGTCCCCTTCCAGTGAGGCTGACTGATTAAGGGAGGCCTGGGCTGTTCCCAGTTCTAAGAAGCATGAGGAACAACAGGTCTCTTGGTCTCCTGGTCATCGAAGCTTTGGTTGGAAAAGAGAGCTGTGGTTTATTTGGCTCAGTCAAGTCAGGGGTGTGGAGTGACAGCCTTTGCTACTTTTAAAGAGCAAATTCAGCCATCTTCTAGTGTCTTCTGGGAGCCGCGGCAGGAGTTGGCCCTGGTTGATGCGTTCACAGTTCTGATCCTGGCCAGGTATAATTAATCATCACCATCGATGGGTACAAATATGACACACTTTATTTCATTTTTATATAAATAAATCACTGGAAACAGAAGCCTTAGTGTCATGATATAGCCCAAGGCCCTTCTTCCACTTTCTCTCCAAATCAGACTAGCTCGTTTATGAACTTTCTGTTGGACTTTTCTTATTCCTCTTCTGAGTTGCAAACTTAGCACATTAATTGGCACTCACTCAGTATTGCCACCTCTAACATCTTTTCTCTTCTCCTGAACCTCAAGGTTGTCTTCCAGGCCGGTATTATATCCATGTTCCTAAAATTGCCAGTCTGTGCCTTCTCTATTATCCACACAATTGTCTGAAATAATTTACTTGTTATCTGCAGCCATTATGGAATATGCCTGCTTATCATACATGTAGGATTTCCATTCCTTGCCGGGCTGTGAAATTTCTATCACAAATCGAATCTCTCCTTCCTGTTTTCCCCCACTACTCTGGCTCTACCTAAAGAATCATACTGTTCATTACTAAAATGTATAATCTCATTTAGACCAAATGATCTAATTGCATAAATTTTCTTCTGATCCAGAGTTCCTGGCACTCAATCCATTTCCTAGCAAACCTATTATAACTCACAGGCTGCTTCCAAATTCTGTGTGTTGGCTCCAGGTTCTTTTTTCAGACCATAAAAAACAAACTTGAGAATTTTTACAATTTGAGATAAAGCAGAGATTGTTTTTCTTCCTTTTTGCCACCTTCGTTTTTCAACAAAAAGCACCAGACTTATGTTATTTAATCCTCAAAGTAACCAACTGTGAGTTTAGTGTTCATTATTCCCTTTTGCTGAGAAAATTGAAATTCAGAGAAGAGAAATAACTTGCCGAGATTAATCAGCTCAGGGGATAGACCCAAGCCTTTTAGTACCTACCACAGCCAACTAATACTCTGGCTGTGAGGAGACACTTTAAATAATGCTGAACTTAGTTTTTGAAACTACCCCAGCCATTTGGTCCATACTCCTAAATGGACCATTGCTTTTAGTAGCCAATAGAATATGCTCAGTGGCAGGAGTCTGAAATTTAAACCAGCTCTTTTTATTTAGTAAAAGAAAAAAAAAGAACAAGAATTCTAAACCTTCATTGCAGGAAGAGAGCAAAGGCATTTTCTAGTTACAACTAGGCTGAGCAAGCAGTCCATTTTGGCTCCGTGTGGGACCATAACCTCCAGCACCTTGTGTCTAATCACCGGATGGCGTGTGCTATTGTGTTAGAGAGCTACACAGCCATGGGCTTTGTTCATCATGATACACAGTCAACAACCATAGTTAAATGAAAATTGAAATATATAATTTGGGCAATGTTCTTCTCATGTTACTTGTATGAACTCAACCATAGTTCAGGAATTGTCAACAGGTGAACCCGTTTTTTGTTAGGGATGCATTTCTGAGTAAGGGAATTAGATCAATGGGGCATCCGTCCATTCATTCTAGAAGCACTTATTAGGCACTCACTGTGTTCCAACCACTATCCTAGACAGGAAGACTTCTATTCAGTCAATCATCTGGAGATAATAGACTGTGAATGTCAGAGCACATCTCAAATCATTCTGTGAATCCTCTCCTTGTAATATCATCTCTCTCTCTGTACCCCTCCTCTGCCTTCTGAGGCCCTCTTCTCCATCTCACTCTTTTTTTTTCTTTTTCTTGTCTTTTCTTTCTTCTTTAATATGTTTTTGTGTTTTTTATTTTTGTATTCCTTTAAGGATTTTTTCTATTTACGTTATGTAATTTATTGTCAAGTTAGCTAACATACAGTGTATATCCAATGTGCTCTTACCCCCATCTCAGTCTTAAAAAGACTCTGTGAGCATTCATTCTAAGGAAGAGGAATCATGACTGGGAAGGAGTTTTGATTACTGGTAGAAGAATCTCATTGCCCAGCTCACTAATAACTGTGACCAAATGTTTCGATGTTGGCCCTTGGGTGCCATCTTTTGGTAGCCTTTACCACTTCATAGTGGTGTCCTTGCTTCCTTGCGTTCTGTTTGTGGTCGAAGAACTGTATGCTTGGCTCTACACTGAGACTCATCTCACCAAGAGCAAACGGTTCTGTTCAAAATTAATTTACGTTAGTCTCAAAGTCGAGGCTGGGCAAGATTTGCTCAGTCTAGTGCTATACCAGCCTCTTGGGGGCATAAGACAAGTAAAACAGTACATAAAAAATGGGCAACATGGTGTAAAGATTGTATGGTTATGTACAGATACTATTTTTCTATGTAAATATAAATAATATAAAATAAATATTTTAAATATACATTTAATACATTTCTATATAAATATAAATAATATAAAATAAATATTTTGTTAGTTTATTTAGAAAGGTAGATAGATTGATTAAATATTCTTCTGAGTAAATGGATAAAGGTTTGAGGAAACGCAAAGCACATGCCTGTAGGTTAAATTTAATAAGAGAAGCTAACAATTTTTTTTAAGTTTATTTACTTATTTATTTTGAGAGAGGGAGAGAGTGCATGAGTGAGGGAGCAGCAGAGAGAGAGGGAGAGTGAGAATTCCAAGCAGTCTCTGTGCTGTCAGTGTGGAGCCCTATGGGGGCCTCAAACTCATGAACCATGGGATCATGACCTGAGCTGAAATCATAAGTTGGACGCTTAACCAATTGAGCCACACAGGTGCTCCCAAAACACTAGCAATTTCTAACACTCTCTGATTCACTCTGATGTGGTGATGTACAGTAGAGTCCATGTGGCTAATGAGCCCTTGAAATGTAGTTGGTCTGAATTGAGATGTGCTAATAACTGTGAAATACACATGTACCGATTTTAAAGACTGTTTAGAAAAAAATGTGATCTATTTCACCGGTAATTTTCTCCTATTGATTACATGTTGACATAATATTCTGAGTACACTGGGATAAATAAAACAATATTAAAATTAATATCATCTGTTTCTTTTTACTTGTAAAAGTGTGGCTAGTGGAAGACTTAAAATGACCTATGTGGTACATATTATTATGGTTCTGTTCGTGTGGCTCCAGTGTATTTCCAGCAGTCATTTTGAGAATTATTGTATATAAAGATTTATAATCTACTTTTTACACTTAAGATTACATCCTTAAACATTTTTCTCAAACCATGACTTTTAAATAGCTTCATAATTATTCATCATACGAATAGCCATTTGTATGTATAACCACAACATCATGTTCTCCATTTAGCCATTTGGGTCACTTCCTATTCAGAAAATAAGGTTTTTTTTTTTTTTAATGAATTTTTTTTAACTATTTTCTTTTCTGCTTCCCCCTTAGGAGTAAATTTGGGAAAGACAAATCTGGAAAAAATAGTTAAAAATTATATAGTCTCAGGGTACCTGGGTGGCTTAGTTGGTTAAGTGTCCGACTCTTAGTTTTGGCTCAGGTCATGATC
The DNA here is from genome assembly GCF_023721935.1 of Panthera uncia. Classification (NCBI taxonomy): domain Eukaryota; kingdom Metazoa; phylum Chordata; class Mammalia; order Carnivora; family Felidae; genus Panthera; species Panthera uncia. The sequence continues at coordinate 16,693,567 of NC_064811.1, read as the reverse complement.
TCACTGCTTCATGGGTTTGAGCCGCATATCAGGCTCTGTGCTGGCAGTGCAGAGCCTCCTTGGGATTTTCTCTCTCTCCCTCTCTCTTTGTCTTTCTCAAACTTGCACTGTCTCTGTCTCTCAAAATAAATAAATAAACCTTAAAAAAATTTAAAAATCATACGATCTCATTATAGGATGTATTGACTTTTAATACATTTCTGTGTGTGTATATAATTGTTTTGTGTTTTTTTTTGGCTTTTATGCAAGTATATTTTAATATATCTTATGTATATAAATGTATACATTTTGCTGTTCTTTTTTGTTTGGACATAAGAACTTTGTGTTCCATTTTATTATAAGCTTACTACATAAAGAAAGAGATTGTTGTAGTGGCTTTACAGTGTTCTATAGCCAAAATCCAGTTTTCAACAATTACAAATAATGCATATCTTCCCGCCCCCCAAATTTAGATTATTTTCATTTGTTTACTGAACAAGCTTCAAATGGGCATTTAAGAAAAGTGCACAGGGCACCTCGGTGCTCAGTTCATTAAGCATTCAACTCTTGATTTTGGCCCAGGTCATGATCTCATGGTCATGAGATTAAGCCCTGTGTTGGGTTTGTGCTCAGCGTAGACCCTGCTTGGGACTCTCTCTTTCTCCCTCACTCTCTGTCCTTCCCCTGCTTACACACACATGTGCTCCATCTCTCTCTCAAAATAAACAAATAAACCTTAACAAAATACAATAGTTAAGACCCCTCCTCCTACTTCTTTGTCTTTACCATGCTGCCAGCAAGACCTATGTATATTAATAAAGTCAACCTCCAAGAACCTACCATCTTCCTACTTAACAAATTTAGAGTATTCCTTTAATAAAGACACATATTTAATTGAAGCTTGAAATGAAGCCAGTTTCTTCCATTGTTAATAATCTGTAACATTAGTGTGTAGGTGTGGTATGTTTTCACCCATTTGAATAAGACAGTTGCTACTAGAATTTTTCTCGTGCTGCCATCCTTTATTAGCATCGGCAGAACACTAAAGATCTTCACTGAGCCACGAGATTCTAGTCACTGACATTGGTGAAGTTGTTTTGGGCTATGCAAGTGAAATATTAAGAAAGGAAGCTTGGGGGCAGGTGGGCAAGTGAGCTACATTTTCAGTGGAGAAAACGATGAGTAATGGAGATGAGGAGCAAAGAGAGGGCTGAGGGCATCTTCATGATGCTGTTATTCAGCACAGCAGCTGGTGGGAGGCTGTTCTTGAGTATGAGGGCAGCTGAGTAGGTTAGTTTAAAGCCTGAACGTAGTCCTTCCTTTTTCAGGTTGGATGTAACAAGGTAGTTATGTTGATGAGCATAGTTGGAAAGGAAAGGAAAGAATGAAGAACAGGAAACCTGAGGAACAGGATTTTAAAGTCAAATGGAGATGAAGGATGAGGATGTGAACGTAAGTTGTAATTCCATTCCTCTGGCGTCCACAGCCCTGTCCAGGCAAGCATGTAGTAACCGCAGGGCATAAGGAGTGGAAGAAAGAACATGGGGAGGAAGATTCTGGAAACTTGGGTTGTCCTTCCAGGTCTACTGCTGTGTGACCTCTGGAAAGTAGGTTCATCTCTGGGACTTCAGACTTCTCAGAAGTCAACTCTAACATGAGAGGCTGAGCCCAGATGAGGGCTGGTCAGTGGGTCTCCTCTTCTACAGTTTGTTGGCTTAGGAATGACTTTCTGGAACTCAGCGTTGAAGCCACACTCAGAGTCGGCCCAGGGATAAAGTATCCTGGTCAATTACTGATACCTGTGAAAAGTAGTACATGGCACATCTCCATGCCCGTCGGTCTTCTAAACTAAATGTTCTGTAATTCTTTGTGGAGCATTTGTGTGCCTTGAAAATGTAAAAATAAGAATATTCAGTTGAATGCTTCCATTAAAAACACATCACTGTTTAAAATCACAGCACATAAAATGCAACCAATGTTGATGGAAGAGCTGTTTGGTGATAATAGGACTCCATCTTGGGGCAATGTGTAGGTGCACCAGAAAGGGAAAAATTGTCTAAAGCAAGAGTTTTTATCACTTACCACATCATTGTGGTGAGAAATTTAAATTTTTTAAATCTCTAGAAAATGCAAGAATGGTGCAAGGGATTGTTGTTCGTATTGGTGAAATTTGCACACAGACAACTGACCCCATCATATTTTTTAAGTCAATAGCAGCGATCTTTCTTTCACAGTGGTCTGGGAGCCAATGATTATAGTCAAAGTCATGGGTGACAGTAATAAAGAGCACTTTCCTGAGTTTTACCCTGTGGCAGGACCCATTAAAAGTACACAACTCTAGGGGCGCCTGGGTGGCTCAGTCGGTTGGGCGGCCGACTTCGGCTCAGGTCATGATCTTGCGGTCCGTGAGTTCGAGCCCCGCATCGGGCTCTGTGCTGACAGCTCAGAGCCTGGAGCCTGTTTCAGATTCTGTGTCTCCCTCTCTCTGACCCTCCCCCGTTCATGCTCTGTCTCTCTCTGTCTCAAAAATAAATAAACGTTAAAAAAAATTTTTAAGAAAGTACACAACTCTATTCATTTGTCACTCAAGCCTAAGAAGTGGGTATTGTTATTATCATCATCTACCTCATCTTACAAATTAGGAAACTGAGGCACAGAGCAATCACACAACTCACCCATGATTACATTGCTAGTAGGCTGTAGTTCTTCACTAGAAAGTGATATAACTACCATTTTGAGGGTCTCCTCTACACCAGGTACTTTGCCAGATCCATTCCATAAATGATTTTGTCTTAGGACTGTTTTATAGATGAAATAACTGAGGCTCAGGTTGCTTAGGTAATGAGTCCACTGTTACCCGGCTGATTAGTCTAGTAGCTGGTATCCTGTAATTCCCAAGAACATGAGGGTTCACCATGTTAAAGGCCTCCTTTTGTAGATTATTATGAAGCTGTGGATATTCCTTCTGCTAGAGAAAAGTGAACAAAGTACATATGTTGAAATCCAGATCCTATTTTGTAGTAGGGTTTACGGAACTGATAGATTGTAAAAGGTCTGAAAATGCATCTTGAATAATCACATGCCAGGGTCCTGCAAACATCGGCATGCTGTATAGCTGTCTACTTGGCCTTTAGGTTAGGGCTCAGACCTATAGACATTAGACATTCTATAATCACCCTATTTTTAAAGTACCTCCTGAACATACACTGTCCCATATAACTACACATACACACTTTCACAGTTAATTTCTGTTCACATTGCTTTGTTTTATAGTCTCCAGAGTACTATTGACATTGTCGTTAGTGACATCATCCTATCATTCTTTGCTGGGAAATAGTTTCATGAGAGCAGAGAACTTCCTGGTTTTATTGACCATTGTATCCCTAGCTCCTGGGACGGTATCTGGGACCCAAAGTACATCCTAACATTTTTACTGAACGAATTTTGATTATTCTTCTGTTTAAGATATCAATAGCAGCAAATTCTTATTAATTGGTTTCCTATATGCCTTGCTTTGTGTTAAGCACACGTGTTTTGAGTTTATTTCTAGTAGTAGAATTAGGGAGTTAGTCCTATTAGCCTAGTTTTGCAGAGGAGGAAAATATAGCACACTAGAGTCAAATTGTTTGTGTAAAGACATACACTTAGTAGTTAGGAGCCTGAAGCCAACCCACAGAGACCATCCCAATACTGACCTCACCTGTGCTTAGAAAAAGTCCTGAACAGTTTGATCTCCTCCTTGGTTGGTTTTCCTAAGAAGCCATTTGTGTGGTTTCACTTGTAGACTTGATTTAAGTTCAACTAACATTTATTGAATACAGTGATGGGTTATGTGGCAAAGATCATTAGTCTCACTTTACAAGGCAAAAAGGGAAGTTCAGATACAAGGTATGGGTATCGCTGGCAATTGATAAAGGCAGAATACAAACCCACGACTGTTGGTTCTCAGTCTTCTGCCTGTTCTGTTATAAAATAGCTGAGTCTCCTCCACTAAAGGGAAAAGCCATGCACTTCCTAACCATTGTATTCAAATTATAGAGAGGGGAAGATTTATATCATGGTAGATATTGTGATTTCATTGAAAGTGCTCTCTTGGGGAAGATAATATTTGAATATAGGTTCTTGACTGTTATGTACTTCAAATCCATACATGAGCTGATTTTCTTTCTTTCTTTCTTTCTTTCTTTCTTTCTTTCTTTCTTTCTTT
>NC_064811.1:16659661-16689371 GCF_023721935.1 Panthera uncia | reverse complement strand
TTTCTTTCTTTCTTTCTTTCTTTCTTTCTTTCTTTCTTTCTTTCTTTCTCTCTCTCTCTCTTTCTCTCTTTCTTTTTTTCTTAGATTTAACCTACACAAGAGGTGTCCTGGATGATTTTCTTGTAATTTCCTTCCTCCCAAGATGAGTGCACATTTGCTTTTCAATATCCCTAAATGGCAGTTGATAAATTTCTGGAGCTCTTCTCGATTTGGTTTCAGCGTAAGGCATAGTTCAGGAGTAATTCAGAAAAACCAAAGCAGATCTGTGTCCCTCTTAAAGTGGTCAGATAATTACAGAACTAATAAATACGCTTTTGGGCTTCCTGCAAGTGAGAGAGAGAATGCAAAATTGAAAGATTGCTTATAATACTTTGTTCAACTATTTTAAATGCTATCTACCTGGAAGTGTTAAAAAACATAAAACAAGTAAAAACTAAAACCAACAATCCAGAGATTCCAAACAGAGCAAATAGAAGAAGGAGAAGTATTTCTTCATTTCTCTGGGAATTGAGAAAGAAATAGAAACAAATCCATGTTTTTAGCTATAATATGTAGAGGATATTCCTTTAAGATAGAATTTTTAGGTTGTCAAGCCAATAATCTGATTCAAAAAAGAGAGGCCCATACAATTAAAAAAATGTGTTGTATTCCCAAGGCTGTTTTAGAGGTGATCGAGCCATTTATAGCTTCTAATACAATCTGTGGAAAAAAATACAATTTATTGTATCAATTCAACCATAAATAAGATCATTACTCGGCTATGAACAACCATAGAAATTGTGAGAAAATAAATTTGTAAGACCACATCAGAGCTAGAGCATTAGCATTTTTTCCCCTCAGAATTGTATTAATGCAAATTACAATGCAGAGTTTCTGGTGAATATGTACAGAATGTTACCCATACTTTTATTAAAGATCCTTCATTAACTCCACATGTTTCAACCAGATATTTGAGCAGTAGGTGATTAGGTGATTTCCCTAAGAATGTTTGAGGAGTTCATTAGTTATATCCAAATAAATATTTGGTTGCTACTACACCTGCCTGATTAATTGATTTCAGCAGATAAACTGCAGTTTGGGTCATCTCCTGCAGGACTTAGAGACCAGTGCTTGTGATGGTCACACGCCCCTTGTCCTCCAGTTTTAGGGGCTCTGGAGAAGGGCTGTCTATTCCTTTGAGATGCTCAACACTGTTTCTCTTTGCTGTTTTGATGCGAGTCATTAATAGATGAAAAACTAAAACTGAATTTCATTTTCTCCTGTCTACTGATGACTTATTTAAATAACGTGAGTAAATGAGGCCCTCATTCTGCTTACACTTGTGCTGGAAACTTTTCATTCATTATCTCGCCTCCTTCTGCCGACAGCCTTGGGGTGGGGGGAGGTAGACATTATTCTCACTGTATAGAGGAAAGCTGAGGGTGAGAAAGTGAGCAGGTTAATATCCATGCTTGACTCTTACAAACTTTTGGTTTTTCCCCTTTTCTTCAATAGCACTTCTTTTTTTTAACGTTTATTTATTTTTGAGACAGAGAGAGACAGAGCATGAACGGGGGAGGGGCAGAGAGAGAGGGAGACACAGAATTCGAAGCAGGCTCCAGGCTCTGAGCTGTCAGCCCAGAGCCTGACGCGGGGCTCGAACTCACGGACCGCGAGATCGTGACCTGAGCCGAAGTCTGACGCTCAACCGACTGAGCCACCCAGGCGCCCCGCACTTCTTTTATGTTAACTCTGTAGAGGATGATAGTGTCTCACGTTTTCTTCAGAAGCATTTCGGGATGACATTTGCACTGTTGTTGTTGCCTTCGCCGTGTATCGTTTGGTGGTCTTTCTTCTCTTTAGTGCCTTCATCTCATCCTGGGGAGCTGAGGCTTCAGAACACTTCAGTTATTAGGTGTGCAAAGGAAATGGTTATGTGAAACATGGTGATTTGGAGCAATGGTCAGGAGGACAAGGTTTTCTACTCTGCAAGACCGGGTCTGAGCCCTGGCTTCAGGATTTATCAACAGAATGCTGTTGGGCAAATGTCGTATCCTCAGTAAGTGTTGGCTTCCCCGTCTGTAAAACTGGAAAAAAGGTCATACCAATGCTCATGGTTATTCATGCACTCATTAGACAAATATTTTATTGGGCCTTATAATGTGTGCCAGATACTCAGAAGCAAGTTGACTAAGTTTCCTGCCCTGAGAGTTTGTGTTCTAGCAAGGGAAGACAGACGGTATGCTAATAAGTAAGTAAACTTATATCACATAGTGGCCAGGGCTCCGTAGAAAAAGAAAGCAGGGTAAGAATAATAGAGATAGTGGAGGAGTAGAAGAACGAGGAGGCAGGGAGGGCTATTTTTCATAAGGTGAGTAGGGGAAGCTTCCCTTATTAGGTATCAGTTGCATGGAACCTTGAAAGATATTTTTGAGAGAATCAGGAAAAACAAAATTACATATAGAGTACTTTGCAGGATTACTGCTGTGGGGAAAATGCAAGCCCTAATGCATGCTCATTTAATTGTGTGTTTGTGTATAGGTATGTATTTCCACATGTGTCTGAGTATGTGTCTGTATGTACGATTTGTATTTTAATTGTGATAAGTACGTTTAACATGAGATCCACCTTCAACAAATTTTCGAGTGTGCAGTACAGTATCGTTAACTATAGGTAACTGTGTTGCATATCAGGTATCTATAACTTATGAACCTTGCATAATTGAAACTGTATATCCACCGATGCTCATTGTAAGTCACTGGAATAGTTTTCTTCCTCGCAATATCGCCAGTGCGCACATCTAGGTAGGTTTTCAGTGTGACTGAGCAGTAGTGTGTTGAGTCTCTTCCCATTTTCCCAATAACCATGGCAGAATGAGGGCGTCAGAAGATGTAAGGAATAGACTGTGGATTCGGAAGCCTGACTGCTGGGCTGTCCCTGCCACACCTGTTCCATGCCGTTAGAATGTCAGCAGAGGTACAGACCCAAAGTGCAAATGTCATCCCGAAAAACTTCCAAAGGCTCTGGGCGTGAGCTTGTCTCTGGTTGTAGAAAAGACATAATGATCCAAAATGCAGTCTCCTTAAAAGAAGCTGTGTCATCTATAGAAAACAGCCTGGGTCAATCCAGAGACCTGAAGACAAGCTCTGGTCCCCTCGCTAACCTGGTTGGGGGACACAGGAAGGGAAATGTACAGAGGAGATACAAAAGGCATTGGTTCCAGCTCTGTCCTCGCACAGATGTTCTATCCTGATTTGTTGTTGACTTGCTGAGAACAGGCTAGCCATATTCCCGGATACCAGAAAGGTTCTTCTTCCTTTTTATTGGTGATACATGGGTTTAGCCCTTTGAGTTGCAAAATACAGTATGTGTGTGTGTATGTGAGTGTGTGTGTGTGTCCTCAGTTCCTTGTTCTGAACTCTGTGTTTAAGGGATGAGATCTGAAAGTTCATGCTGTTTAAACCTGGTTTCTGCCATGAGGTCTGTGCTGTTTTCTCTGGTGATGCCAAGTGGAAGTGCTCACATCTACAATAACTTGAGGATAACTAGCGTCCTGTGTACCCGGCCACAGTTCGACAGAGCTCAATGATTTCTAAAGCAGTCTCTTAAGTGGATTTGTTTCTGATTTGTATAATGTACATTTTGTAGGATTTTAGTGTCTTAGCTAGTGCGAAAGACCTTTGTAGATTATTAAATATCAGGAACCTCACCATACTTTACCCTTCTCTGTTTAATTGCAGATCTTGGAAACCCTCCCTCAAAGATGCCAGACATTTAACTAAATCTCTAGTCAGTTTTGCTAAATTGTAAACATCCTAGAAAAACTGATCAACAGGAATGAGCTCCAAATGCCTCCAGAAAGGCAAAATGCTTTGAAAAAAATAAAAACCTCTAATTGCCGCAGCGCATTTTATGGTCAATAAAGTATTCAATATGCTGTACAGCAGGGGCATTTCAACTGAGAGTCAAATAAAAATAACTGTGCATGTGATAGCTTAATGTAAAGTTTCTTTTCTCAGAGAGAGAGAGAGAGGAAAAAAAAGTGTCAGCTGTTTCTTGCTTGGCATATTTGATGAATTGTTTACGCAAAGTGAATGCGTGGATTTAGTCTAGGTAAAACCAAGCAAAGCAAACAACTTCCTGATAGCGGCTCCTAAGGAAAGTCATGCATCTGATTGTGATTGGTTTGGGATTATTTAAATGAAGTTTTCTCTTAAACATGGGTCTCCACACTCTGACACCACTGATTTTTCTCCTTAGGAGGGAATAGCATTTCTTTCTTTGTTCCCTCCCTTCCTTTCTGCCTCCTTTTCCATTACTCATCCATCCATCCATTTATTCCTTCCACTAACATTTCCTTTCCTTTTTTTTTTTTTTGGAAGAACAGAAATAAATGTTTGCAGAAGACATGATCTTGTTTGCAGAAAATCATGAGGAACACTCACACACATGCTAATATTCCTTAAACATATCCTGTACCACATCCCAAAGCTAGTGCTAGTCAATATCTCTTCCTTTGTAAAGTGGAGAAAAACATCCTTTTCTGAGTATGTATAAAGCTTTGTGAAATCTCAGACAGGAAGCAGCTTACAGCCTTGGGGAGTTTAGAAAAAGCCACACAGATCTGTAACTTTTGAGACGGATCTTGAAGGAAGAAGGGGATTATGCCACCAGAGTGTTATTTTCTCTTAGTAGTTTTGTCATGTTTTCCTTGACTTTCTCTTACTTGGAGTTCACTAACATCTTTCATATTGTGACTATGTGCATAATTATCAATGCTCCATCTGATGTTCTGTTAATATTCTCCCTCCCTCTGGCTCCTTATTCTCCTGACTCTATTTGTGTTTTCTATTCCCATGTTCACCCCATAACTGAAATCAGTTATGATTTCATATGAATCTAAGTTGATGTGGACAGTCCAAGCACATTTACAAAACTTGGACACATTACCTGGCAGGTGCAAGTGACCCTTTATGAAATAAAAAGAAACAATTCATTTACTTTTCTTAAAGCTTTTGATTTTGAAAGTTGGAAACACAAACAGAAGTGAACCGTATGACAAACCTCATGTATCTTTACCTAGCTGTGACAGTTATCAACAATTTGCCAAACTTGGTTCATCTGTTAATTTATCAGGGGGACTATCGCATTTTGAAATAAATGCCAGACTTAATGCTTACCTCCTGCAAATTCTTACTGTATCTCTAGCTGATAAGAACAGGTTTATACTTAAAGCTCATGCCACTGTCACACTTAGCACAATTAATAATACTTTTTTAAAAAATTATTACTCAATCTTTATTTTCCTATTTACATTTCCTCAAGTCATCTCAAGAATTCTTTTATTTTTTTTTTAATTTATTTATTTTTTTACGTTTATTTTTGAGACAGAGAGAGACAGAGCATGAACGGGGGAGGGTCAGAGAGAGAGAGACACACAGAATCTGAAACAGGCTCCAGGCTCTGAGCTGTCAGCACAGAGCCCGATGCGGGGCTCGAACTCACGGACTGCGAGATCATGACCTGAGCCAAAGTCGGTCGCCCAACTGACTGAGCCACCCAGGAGCCCCTCAAGAATTCTTTTAATAGTTTGTTAGTTTTCAACAGAAGCTAGACCCAGTCCTTTTATTGCACTTGGCTGCTGTTTTCCGAGTCTCTGAGTGTCACACATGCTTATTTTTCCTTTTTATTCAGGCCACTGAATTTTTTGAGAAACAAGGTGTTTGTTCTGTACGGTGTCTTGTACCCAGGGTTTGGCTGAGGGCTTCCTCATGGTGTCTGCTCTCACATCCCCTCTGTCTGTCCTGCCCTGTAGAGGCTCAGATCAGGTTCTGTTCTGCAAGGCTTGGGGTAGTCAACCAGACAGCAGAATGTCAGGGAAATGAATCCAGTGTGTTCCCCAGAACTGCCATCCAGGAGAGTGCTCTCTGTGATTCGCTTTGCCACAGGATAGGACCCTGTGCCCCCTACAAAGGGGTAGTCTTAAGTTAACAGAAAAGTGAAGTCTTCTGTAACTAGGAGTTAGGTGGGGACTCACCTAACTGAGTCTACTGAACAAATGGGATTGTAAATGCTAACATCAGCTGTCTGCCTTTTCTGTTCTTCTTCAAAACAGCCCACAATTTCAACTACAAATCAGTAATGAGCATTTGGAAAACATAGCTTGAAGAGGACAGTTAGATTACTGTCCTCAGGGCAACCACATGTTTCTGACTCAATCTTACACCTCACAGGTACACAAGATTAGACAGGAACGAAGTATATGAAACATTTTAGCTGACTTAAGACTTGGTCCTAGTGAATGCTGAGTAAATGGTGACATGTATTTTGGAAATGTATTTATAAGTAGCCGCTTTTCTCAAGGGATTCAAATGCCTTCCTTAATTGATCGTAAAATCATCATCAGGCTGAAGCATGGCATCCTGCTTCCCAGTACAGCCTGAGATCCAGGGGTAAGAAGTGGCATCTGAGGGAACCAGAAGTTCTGGTACTCAGTGTGGTGTTGGAAACCTTTGGGCTCTGAAATCATTCATAGGATATTAGCATCATACCTCTTTATTTCGGCTTCTTACCCTCCTCATTTCCTTGGTTAGATTGGATCATGCAGCCCTGGAATATTCTTAAAGTAAAATTCTATGGAACACACCCTGTAAGGTGATTTCTGTGTCTACTCCCATAAAGTATCAATAAACTGGGGTACTTTGGTGAGTCACTAGAATTTCTTTAAATGAAAATGATCACCATTTCATTTACAAGATACGTAAGAGCTTATGAAACATATTCATATACTCTATATCATTTAATCCTTCTGTTTTAAACAATTTTATAACCAATAAACAATGAAGCATGGAGAATTTAGATAACTTGTGTAAATTGGGGAATAGGAAATTAAGTCAGGGTTTAATTCCACTGGCTTATTTAAAGCTGTTTCAGATACTTAATTTGTGTTGGTTTTATGCTTACATAGGGGTGTCAGGGTGGAATAAAGTGCCCCAGTCTTAGGAAACTTAGACCCCACTAACATCCCCCCCTTTTGTTTTTTGGAAGAACAGAAATAAAAGTTTATTTGCATAAAACATGAAGTAGGAAATATAAAGTGTTGAGAGGCATAATCTAAGGGTACATAGAAAAGAACAGGAAATTCAACATGGAGGGGTGTTCAGGAAGAATCTTAACTATATGTGCTCCATGCAGGCAAACCCTGCTATTATACTCAGAAGCCCTGGAGGGTGTGGGGGCCTTGGGACCTCATTGTGACTGCAGCATAGAGGGCAGTGTGGGAGATTTGGTTACAGAGGCAAACAGAGGTCAGACAATGAAGGAAGGCTCTCATTAGGTGAATATGGCAATGACTTACCTAAGAGTGGGTGAAGACTTGAAATAATTGGTGGGGATAGAGAGAAATTCTGGGAGTACTCAAGTTCTTTTCCATCATAATTGCCACTTGCATGTTTAGTGGGTGCTATTGAGTGGGAAAGGGTAATAAGGTCAAAGTCCAGAGGTAATGGCACTTGCCGCATGGATTCTCTGTTTGAACATCAAAGAGAACTGGGGAACAATGACAGCCATCAAGATGGTGATTCCACCGAAAGTCAGCCATGATCACAGAGCTGATGACCCAATCTTAATAAAAAGCTCTTTGATGAGGGGGTCTTTGGGGAAACCATTTACTGTCTGATTGTTTTGATGGGGACACCATTGATTCCCCATCATCAGTTAGGTTCACCATCGATTACCCATTGAGAATGTGCACAGAGGAATGAGTCTTGCTTTCTGCTCTGCTCAAGAAGAAAACAAGTAATGCCAAGAGCCGTGGCCATATCTTCCTTTTAATTTTGAAAACTTGTTTGGATGACATTGATTTTGTGAAACAGGGTTTGAACTCATTATCAGATATTGATAATATTTTTATTGCATAAAAAGATTTACAATCAAGAGTTATAAATTCAATCTTTTGAATGGTACACCTAAACTACTACTTTAAGAATTGAGTAATTTATTCTGGTAGTTATTACAGTCTTGAATTTTTTAAAAGCATTATTGAACTGTGGTTGTCACTGAAATGACTACATTCAGTTTTCTTGTCTTTGGTACCTTCTATCTGCTGCTTTTCTCAGATATGAAGAATGCCATAAAAACTCAAGATATGGACATTAACAGCTAGATTCTTTGCCCATTAATTTTTATTTTGGCAGTCAGCAACACTAAAACTGTCTAACCATCTTATTTTTTGCCCTTATCACAGTTAGGATGACTAAAAGTACAGCAAATGATTATTAATGGCAGCACAACAATGCTAAAAATAACTCAGCCCTGGGTCACTCCCCTTCTGAAATATCCCTAATAATTCACCTGTCTATGTGATAAATGATTCATATCAGGATTCAAAGTCAGTCTTCAGGATATAAACCTACCCTTTTGGCAAAAAGAGTCTGTAATGGAGAAAGAATTGAGAGGCAAACCAAACGTGTACTTGTGTAAATTTCTTTCATATTTTCAGTTTTTATATATCATAAATATATATCTAGTATACAGTTGGTATCTACTCTGAATCATTGACAATAAAAATAATCAGCATTTCTGTTCACTTTACAGCTTTTCAATGCTTATTACCTACATCATCTCGTTTAATCTTGCCAACAATCCTGTGCGATTGATATTCTAATCATGTATATCTTCTGGAGATGGTTAAATGGGAACTTGGAGAGAATAACTGGCTTGCCCAATGGAAAGTTTCAGAATGGAACCAGTAACCTTTGTCTCCAGCTCTTTCTATCACACCATTCTGCTTCCAATATTTAAAGGGATGGTTTTAGTGAAATGTGACATTATTCTCTCTGAAAACCACTGTATTCATTTCTTAGGGCTTCCATAACAATTACCACAAACTAGGTGATGTAAAACAACAGAAATTTATTCTATTTCAGTTCTGCAGGCTACAAGTTCAAAATTAAAGTATTAGTAGGCTCAAGGGTCCTCTGAATTCTCTAGGGGAGAATTTTTTCTCCCTTCCTCCGGCTTCTAGTAGCTTCTGGCATTCCTTGATTTAGTAGTGCAATTCTAACTTACTTCTATCTTCACATGACTTATTTCTGTGTGCCTGTTTGTCCTATCCCGTCTCGTACAAAGACACTCTCATTGGATTTAGGGCCCACCCTAATTCAGTACAATCCCATATATATATTTTTTTAATGTTTATATATATATATATATTTTTTTTTTTTTTTTGAGAGAGAGAGAGACAGGCAGATAGAGACAGACAGACAGGGATGAGTGGGGGAGGGACTGAGAGAAAGGGAGACGCAGAATCTGAACCAGGCTCCAGGCTCTGAGCTGTCAGCACAGAGCCCAATGCGGGGCTCGAACTCACAAGCCGCGAGATCATGACCTCAGCTGAAGTTGGACGTCCAACCTACTGAGCCACCCGGGCGCCCCAGTGTGATGCCGTCTTTATCTTTACCTTCATTATGTCTATTTCCAAATAAGTCATGTTCTAAGGTCTGAAGTGGATGTGGATTTTGGGAGGATACGATCCAAAACATTACAACTACGTTTCTTATTTCTGTTCTAGTTGGGAAATTAGAGTGCTGGTTAATGTTAATATTGAGTTAATGAACATGATTTGAGTTCTGATATTTTTGATAAGCAGTTGATTGTGCCAGATTTACAATTTGCAGCTCTTCATGAACTCCAGGATTGTGCGTACTTTGAATCTCTGTATTTTACCAAAGAGTAAAACATAGCATTTCACCGGTTCTGATGATGAGATATTCTACAGTCTGCATTTAGTAAGAATGGTGCCCATATGCTAGAACTCACCATACCTTCTGTATGTTTCCCTTGCAGTCATAGAAAAAGACAGCAGGCATTTAGGTTCTCCTGCAGTTAAGAAGATGTCGACAGAGCTTGTAAAACATGGCTCTGCCCTTCATGCCTGTACAATGGATAGTCTTAGTTTGACAGACTTAGTAGGGAGTGGTCTCCTCAGGGCTCCCTTGGAAGGTGAGCTTAATCAACTCTTGATTGTCAAATATTTATGATGGGAATCTCATAGCATTTCCATGGAGTGATCTCCTTTCATTTTTATTATGTCTGCAGTGACTGGGATGGAAGGAAGGTGGGATGGGCCACGGTGTTGAGTGAAAGTGGCACTCAACACAATGGTTGGTTCAGGTAGGATAGAAACAGAGCTTCTAAGCGAGCAGCTGACATGGGAACCTAAGCTTACTGAATTCAAACTAAACTTCTGCAAATCCATTCCAATCTTACTGAAGTTTAAATGATTATTTTAAATTGTGAAAACCAATATGTATTGCTTTTTCGAAATTGAAAATATGTAATACCAGAAAGAACAAACCCTCAGCTCTATCAGCTTCAAGTAGAGAGTATGTTTGTTCTCTGCCCCCCCCCTTATTCTATGCACCTTTTAACACAGCTTTGCACCTTTCTTGACTTTTTTGAAATAAAATTCTACGTACTTTATGTTTTTTTTAGTCGTTATAAATATCATTTCTGTGGTTGCATAATAGCTCATCAGGTGTAGAGAATATGTAAGAGTTTCCCAATGTGGTCACTTAAATTGTTCCAAATAATTTTGGCATTATAAATAATACCTGGATACATACTATTTCAGTAATGATCTCTCCCCAGAAAAAAAAATCCTAATCTCTAGATATGTTTTTACTATAATTTTTCTCAGCGATATTTATCTATATGGAGAGTTTAATATTTTTTTATAATCCTGATCTGTATTGCAAGTTTACCTTCCAAAATGTTTGCCAGTTTACACTGCAGCAGTAGAATTCATTTCACACACAGAACTGAATCCTTGCCAGCATTAAAATGGCTTTTCATCATGAATAGCTTGATAAATAAAAAAGTAAAGATATTTTAATTAGCCTTACTTATTAGCAAAGGTAACATTTTAATGTGTATTTTTAGAATTCTTTTTTTATTTGTGTATCTCTGTCGTGAGCTGGATTGTGTCCCCCCAAATTCCTATGTTGACGTCCTTACCTCCAGTACCTCGGGATATGACTATACCTGAAGCCAGGGCCTTTAACAAGATACCAAGGTAAAATGAGGTCATGTGAATAGATCTAATCCAGTATGACTGATGTCCCTAAGAGGAGATTAGGGCACCAACAACACAATGACTAAGAGACAACCTAATGAGGACATGATGAGAAGGCGGCCATCTGCAAGCAGAGGAGAGACTTCAGAAGAAGCCAAACCTCCAGCACCTTCTACCTTCCCTCACTGTGAGAAAATAAAGTTCTCTTGCTTAAGCCACTCAGTCTGTAATTTGTTATGTCAGCTTCAGCAAAATAATACAATGTCCCTTGACAATTTATGTATTATGTCAGAGATTTTATTAGTAATTTGTACAAGTCTTTTTTTTAATGTTAAACATTTATTTCCTTTTTGTGTTTGTCGCAAAATGATTATTTGCCTTTTTCATGTTTATTTTATAGCTGGCAACATGTATATATATTTACTATTTTTTTCTAATATTATTCATCTTTTCCTTTGTACTTTTTCCCCCAGTACTTCAAAGCTTAGAAAGTCCTCCTTTAAGAGATTTGACACACTGTCAGTTCTATTTTCTGTTAGTTTTTCTGTGGTTTGATGTTGACCTGTACAATATAACTATTCTCCACGGTTTGAGAATGTGGACTCATGAAAGTAGGTGAATTTCAAATTTATAGAGCAAAGCTCTCTTTAAGGTTTTTATGTCCTGACCAATACCAAGTCTATTTATTTGCAGTGACTCATTTAAGATAACAGCTATTTTCAGTGGCTATTACTTCATTTTGGAAACCTGCATTTTCAAAATGAAACAACCTCATTTTTAAAATCTCTAATTTTATTACTGTAACAGTTATAAAGACAAAGAATCTGAGGGTAGAGAATAGCTTGAGCCTTTTGAAACTTGTTAAATGTCTTTGAAATTCTATTGGAATCTTATTTCAGTTGAAGGACATGTTGTCTTACAAGATGAAAGAAACATTCCCTTCTGTTTTTCCTTGTTTTCACTTGTGAGTCTTGTGCTAAGAAAAAATTTCAAGTCTTCTATAAATTATTTTATCCAAAGTTTCTATTTTTTATTTGGAGATTTTTTTTTTTTTTAGAATTTATTTTGCAATGTCTCTCTTTTACAGCTCTGTGTTTATTTCATTTAGTTTTGCACTCAAGTCCATCAAAAGGCCATCACTAAAAGACATAGTTCACTTTTTTGTTGGTGATGTTCAGCTGAAAATATAAAACTGTCTTCACTTGTGAGATAAAATTATCTGATCATTGTGTCATTTCTCCTGAGTTGAAACACGTTGTATCAGTACTAAATAGTAGAAAGTGTTATCTGTAAAATTATTTTAAGTGAAGACTTGAATGACCTTCTCTGAAGAAGTGATCATGTATGTTTAAGGTGTACAGTATATTGCAACCTTAGCCAATACCTTGATCTAGTTATGTAATCATCACTTCTTCGAGTGTTGGGAGCAATTAAGATCTAGTCTCTTAGCAAGTTTAACGGTTATAATACAGATTTTTTGTCTCTAATTACTGTGCTATGTATTAGGTCTCCAGAATTTATTTATCTGCTAGTTGTCAGTATGTACCTTTAAAATCTCTACTCTTCCCCTACTCCCCAACTCCTGGTAACTACCATTTTGAGTCTGAATTTTTAAGATTCCACATATAGGAGATATAGTATTTGTCTTTCTCTAAGTTATCTCACTTAGAGTAATGTTTTTAAGGTCCATCCATGTGGTTGCAAATGGCAGAATTCCTTTTTTTTCTCATGGCTGAATAGTATTCCATTTGTGTATATGTGTGTATGTATATATACACACACGTGTGCATGCACACACACATACCACATCTTTTTTATACATTCATCCATTGGTGGATACCTACATTGTTTCCATATCTTGACTATTGTGAGTAATGCTGCGGTAAACATGGGTATGTGTATATCTCTTTGATAACCTGTTTCCATTTCATTTGGATATATACCCAGAAGTGGTATTGCTGGATCCTATGGTAGTTCTTCTCTTCATTTTTTGAAAAACTTTCATACTGTTTTCCATAGAGTTTGTACCATTTTACAATCTTACACAAGTACACAAGGGTTCCCTTTTCTTTTTTTCTTTCTTTTTTTTTTTTTTACATTTTTATTTATTTTTGAGAGACAGAGAGAGACAGAGCACAAGTTGGGGAGGGGAAGAGAGAGAATGAGACACAGAATCCGAAGCAGGCTCCAGGCTCTCAGCTGTCAGCACAGACCCCAACACAGGGCTTGAACCCACAAACTGTGAGATCATGACCTGAGCTGAAGTCGGACACTTAACCAATTGAGCCACCAAGGCTTCCCTTTTCTGCACATCCTTGCAAACACTTACCTTTCCTTTAAAAAAATTTTTTTAGCGAAGTCTACTGAGATAAAGGTATATTGGTAAGATTTATTCAGTCAACATACATTTACTGAGCACACATTATATGCCAGGCACTATTCTGAAGTTTGGGAATTGCATCTAGAATTTGTAGAGCGTGGATAATGGCCAATCAGAAAAGGCCCTGCTGTCATTCTGGATCAGAGTCCCAGGGACTCATGGCTGGAGTTTTAGTTGCTGGATTGAGTCCCAAGGGAAGGCTTGGGGAAGCAGCTGTTCATTGAAGTGTTTCCATATTTTAACATGTAGTAAAGTCATATAAGAATGTAAACCTATCTCTGGTTTCATTGTTACCTTTATTTTTTAGTTTTTATTTTAATTCCAGTTAGTTCACATACAGTGTTATATTAGTTTCAGGTGTACAATATAGTGATTCAACACTTTGATGCACCACCCGGTGCTCATCACAAGAAGCACACTCCTTAACCCCCATCACCTATTTAGCCCAACTCCCACTCCGCTCCTCTCTGGTAACTATATCATTGCTACCTTTCAGATTTAATGAAAATTAATCGAACTGGTCCTCATCTCTGAGTATTGATGGGTAAGTGTGGGAAGCCAGGCAGGTATAGAAGGAAGTCATGAATGTCATCACAGAAATACTTCCAGCAGAATCCTAAAGAAAGCATAGGTCACTGCTATTTGAGAATGAAGGTTGGGAACATAGTGAGCAAAGACTTCAAGGGGTAGGTGACCTTGCTAAGTTTTGGAAGATGAACAAGTGTTTCTCAAGGGGTTGTAGGCAGAGGGTGAGTCAAGAGCAAAGACTGAGTCTTAATTTTGTAGATTATAGTCATCATTAGATTTATTATCAACTTGAATGTGGATGGGTCTATAAAATGTGCATTAAGCCACTTAAGTCACACTGTTTGAGGTTACAGTAGTATCTCATTAACAGCAGTTGAGGTTGATGGTTGACTAAGAGAAGTCTTCTCCAACGTTTGGTTTTCAAGAAGGTTGTTATCTAGATATTCTGTTCCCCAGGATTTATTTCTACTATAGCTTCAGTCACATTTAACTCCTGGGCTAATCAAGAGAAGCATAAGCTTGTGACATGAATTTCCATGGCTGTGCCCCCTCACATTTTCAGCATGCCATCAACTATGAATGAAGGGCATCATTTTTCATCAAGGGTGTTGCTGTAGCCAAGAAGAAAGCTGTACTTTTCACACAGAATAACCTCTGTCTCTGACCTCTTGTCATTTTGGTGGTAAAGTACAAATTTGGCATTACTTATTTTCTTAGAACACTCCACTGAATTATATATTTAAAAAAAGAGATGGGGGGATAAAGAAAGTGTACATTTTCCCCAAAAATGGAGCTGTGTTGAAGAATGTGGTTATTCTTAATATTACTGTGGTAGGCAAAATAATTGCCCCCAATAAAGATGTTTACATGCTAATACCCAAAACCTATGAATGTGTTCTCTTACATGACAAAAGGAACTTTGAAAATGTGATTAAGTTAAGGATCCTGATTTAGGAATATTTTCCTAGATTATCTATGTGGGCCTAATGTAATAACAAGATTCCTTTAAGGGAAAAAGGAACACAAGAGTGTCAATGTCAAAGTAATATAGTATGAGGAAGATTCTACCCACCATTGTTGGGTTTGAAGATGAAAAAGGACCATGGACCATGGAATGCAGGGGACCTCTAGAAGCTGAAAAAGACAAGGAAATGAATTTCCAAGAGCCTCCAGACAGAATTCAGCCTTCAAACACTTTCTTTTTTCTTTAAGGATTTTATTTTATTTTATTTTATTTTATTTTATTTTATTTTATTTTATTTTATTTTATTTTATTTTATTTTATTTTATTTTGTCAAGTAGTCTGTACACCCAGTGTGGGTCTCAAACTCATGACCTTAAGATCAAGAGTCTCATGTTCTGCTGACTGAGTCAGCCAGGTGTCCCTCAAACACTTTGATTTTATCACAATGAGACCTTTTGTGGACTCTTGGCCTCTGGACCTGTGATATAATAAATTGGATTGTTTTAAGCCACCAAATTTGTGGTAATTTGTTACAGTACTAATAGGAAACTAATATAAGTACTTTTCATGTAATTGAAAAGTTAATTGATAACTACTGATTGTGTCTCTATAGGCCCAGAGTAAATCCTGATATAGCCCTTACTCCTGCTACAGTCTATGATGATGGTTTATACTCTACAGAAAACACTTTATTTTTACATTTTTTTTAACATTTATTCATTTTTTGAGAGACAGAGACAGAGCATGAGTGGGGCAGGGGCAGAGAGAGAGGGAGACACAGAATCCGAAGCAGCCTCCAGGCTCTGAACTGACAGCACAGAGCCCAACATGGGGCTCAAACTCACGGACCATGAGATCATGACCTGAGCTGAAGTTGGACACTTAACCGACTGAGCCACCCAGGTGCTCCTAGAAAACTCTTCAATGTTTTTATTATAAATAACATACAAGAAATAAGAAAAGTTTCAAATAAATCACCTAACTTTATACTTCAAGGAACTAGGAAAATAAAAAAAAAGAAAACAAAGCCCAAAGCTAGTAAAAAGAAGGAAATAACAAATATTAGAATGGAAATAAATGAAATAGAGACTAAAAAGATAAGATCAGTGAAACAAAAAGCTAGTTCTCTGAAAAGATGGAATTGACAAGCCAATAACTATACTCACCCAGAGAAAGAGGGAGAAGACTCCAATTAAACTCAGATGTGAAAGAGATGTTAAAGCTAGTATCACAGAAATGCAAAGGATCGTAAGCGACTAATATGAGCAATTATATGTCAAAAAATTGGAAAACCTAGAAAAAATGAATCAATTCCTAGAAACATATTACCTACCAAGACTGAATCATGATGAAATATAAAATTGGAACAGACCAATTACTAAGTAAGGAGTTTATAATCAGTTATCAAACACCTCCCAACAAACAAAAGAACATGCATTCTGTTAGTCATTTCCACCACTCTCTTTTAGTACCCAAGACTCTACCTTCTCTCTCCAGCTCATCTATTTTTTCATGTAGCAACTTATTTCATGGAAGTATAGAATATTGGCCCCATGGCTGGAGTCCTGCTTGCCCTAACTCCCCTCCCAGTGAATTAAAGCATCTATGTAAGAGCAGAGAAATATTATTGGGATGGGAAATGTACGTCAATATTACAAAACGTTGCCACTGTGTGAACAAGAATGGGTATAACATTTATCTTTTAAACTACTATATTGATGTCTACCATGGGTTTATTTATTTTTCCACACTCTCTGTGTCACTGCCTCTTAAATTTTCTCTCTCTTTGGCAGTAGCCAACATATTTCCAACTAAACACCACTTCTGAGTAAACTCTTTATTTTAGAACTGTGTAAAACCCTGGACATATTTTCTTTTCATGGCTATCTGAACTTGCAACAGTGAAAGTTGGATTTGATGGCAAATTGCTGTTTAAATGTATGTGGGGAGAATAGGTATGTAGCATTTATTGAGCATCGACACTATGTCGGATTCCCCACTCATCTTTTTTCATTCATGATTTAATATACAAGATATATGATCTGATTAAAATTATTACCATTTTCCTTTTGAGAAAATGGAAGTTCAGCAAAGTTAAGTAATTTCCCAAAGGCATCAGTGACATCATCATAATTTGAATGAGGGTCTGTCTGATTTAAAATCTTTTGAATTTCATCTTTCAACAAATTTACATCCAGTACAATTAAAGCCCCATGAACGTAGGGTCCTTCTTTAGTATTTCACCATTAGACTTTCAATAACAACCACTTGCCAGCATATATGATATGGTTAATAATTATTTGTGGAAAGAAAGAAAGAAGAAATTGATGGAAAATAGAGTGAGGGAAGATGGCAAGGAAGGAAGGTAGTTTTGCAAAAACACTGCTTTGCTTTAGGTAGTTGAAGCATCTCATTATATGGAATATAATGAATTCACATACTTGCTTAGAGTGTGTGTGTATATATACTTATAGGTATTATATATATATATATATATATATATATGTAGTTATTGAAAGGCATGACTGTGTATATGTGTGTGTGTATATATATATATATGTGTGTGTGTGTGTATGTGTGTTTGTATATATATAATATGGATGATATAAAAATATCCATGACTTTGCACGTACTTGTGTAACTACCATCAGGCAAGTTTTCAAATACTTAAGGCTACATATGTACAGCTTTTTATGTATGTAGCTTTATGTGTGTGGAAATTTATGCTTGACAGTGTTTGCTTAAGTGCATACAATGTCATCCACATTTTAAAAATACTTTTGGGCCAGGTCCATATACAGCGATTAGAACCATTTACTTTAATGACTGAATGAACATGAAAGCAAATTAAGTCAGAAATCCTTGCTTCCTTGTAAATACCATTTTTTGGTTTTGCTATGAGTCAGCCATTGGATACTTTTGTTAGAGCATTTTGTTTATTCATTTTTCTTCTTTGTCATGATGCTAGTTAGATTTTGTGAGAGAAACAGAAAATTGGCTTTGACATAAAGGATCTACTTCAAAGGAGCTATTCAAGACAACCAGGGAAATATTTTTGGACACAACTATGTTTTAACAAGTATAATTTTGTCCCATACTATAGTGATGTGAATAGCTTTGGGAGTTTTCTATGCAGATGTAATTCATTTATTTCATGAAAACAATAGTTCTTTTATGACATAGAAATTCATTTGAAACAATTAAAAGCTGTCATATATGTCTTTGGCAAAGCAAACTTTTCCATATAAATTTTCCTGATATTTCTTCAAAAGCAGTCATTTTTCAACCTTTCTGTAAATACATCTGCCTAAATTATTTTGAGAAGAATAGAGATGAAGCAGTTAAGAGGTGTAAGCTTGAAGATTGTCCTTTTTAAAACATTGATTTTTTTTCAAAACTTGAAGAGAAATTTTAGTGTTTATATTTTCCTTTAACGGTAATCACACACATTTTCTTACCACAATATATATTTAAAATGAATTTTAGAGCAAATTAAAAGTTTGTTGAATCAAGAGCAATTTAAAAAAAATATTTCAAACCCAGGAGAGAAGTAGTATATTGATTAAGAACACAATTAAAGGGGTGCCTGAGTGACTCAGTCGGTTAAGCCTCCGACCCTTAATTTCGGCTCAGGTCATGATCTCACGGTTTGTGAGATTGAGTCCCATGTGGGGCTCCGTACTGACAGTGTGGTGTCTGCTTGGGATTCGCTCTCTCCCTGTATCTTTGCACATCTCCTGCTCTCTCTCTCAAAATGGGTAAATAAACTTTAAAAAATTAAAAAAAAAAGAAAAAGAATTTTTTAGTATAGTTGACCCTGTATCTTTGTCCCTGTTCTGCTCTCTCAAAATGGGAAAATAAACTTAAAAAAAAAACTAAAAAACGAGAACAGAAAGAATTTTTTAGTATAGTTGACACACAATGTTATATTAGTTTTAGCTGTAAAAATACTGATTCGAAAACTCCATTCATTCATTTGCTGTGCTCACCACAAGTGTAGTTACCATCTGTTGCCACACAACACTGTTACAGCACCTTTTTTACTCTGGGATTCACTCATTCCTTAACTGGAAGCCGTATCTCCCAGTAGCCTTCACCCTTTTTCCCATCTCCCTTACACTGTTCTCTTCTGGCAACCATCAGAGTTTGTTCTCTGAATTTATAGGTCTCGTTCTGCTTTTTGTTTGTTTGTTTATTTATTTGTGTTTTAGATTCCACATTAGTGAAATTATGTAGTATTTATCTTTCTTTTCTGACTTACTTCACTTAGCATAATACCCTCTAGGTCCATTCGTGTTGTCACAAGTGCAAGATTTTATCCTTTTCGTGGGTAAGTAATATTGCATTGTGTGCATCTGTGTGTGTGTATGTGAGAAACACTATTTTGACCCAGACTACTATGGGTTCAAGTCTTTGATCTTCCATGTACTAGTGCTGTTTTCTTTGACACAGGTAACTGCTTTTATTTCATAATTCCACGAAATCCCTAAAATACTAAGAGAATGCACATTTTACATATACCATATATAATCAGATGGTGATGAAGAAGATAATTATCAAAGAGCAATTATCACAAATTAGTGAGAAAATTGATCCTCTTATGGCAAACACAATCTATAATTTGAAGTGAATTGGCACAGTTTTTGAAACAAACATTAATTTTTGTATTTTACTATAGGAAAGATTCAGGGTTTTTAGGCTATACATCAACAGTTATTGGAAGATATTTATTAAAACAAGATTTTGAATATTATGGGAAAACACTTCCTCTTCTCAGTTTAGAAAATAGACTTAGACATTCAAATTTTTATGATGAACAAATTTTTTATGATAACTCTATGTACATACTTTTACCTTTCCTTCTCTTTCTGAGCAAAAGAGTGGCCGGTGTAGTGCTCTGTGTTATCTAAAGTACCAGGGCCAGTAGGCTTTTACTCGTTAATCTTTATCATTGAAATGTGTAGCCTGTGATTTCACTATGATTTTAATCAAAGCTGAATCAAGATATTTGCACCTTTTAATAATGTTGTCCAGTAACCCCAAGGTAACATGATATTTACATTCTCCAAACCTTTCCATGTGTCCTTTCTTTTGTTTAGTGACAAATCATTATGTATGTCCATATATCTAACGCTGTTGACTACATGTCAATATACCAATTAAGCAACTTAGGCAGTGCATGCTCCTGGAAATAAAGGTGGGGGGAAGGAAGACAGTAGAAATTCCCAGACTAGAGGGTAGACCCTGATCTTTGGAGAAGTGTCATGACACGTATATTGGATTTAACTGGCCATAAGGTATGGGTGGGCAAGTGTTCCAGTTTCTCCATAAACTGGCCAACATTTATCTTGTTTTCTTTTTTGATAATAGCCATCCTAACAGGTGTCAGGTGTTATCTCATTGTGGTTTTGATTTGCAATTCCCTGATGATTAGTGAATGTCTTTTCATACCTATTGACTTTTTGTATATCTTCTTTAGAGAAATATCTATTCAAGTTCTTAACCCATTTTTAACTGGGTTTAATTAATTTTAATTGGTCAGTTAATTGGGTAATATGAGGTCAGTGGGTTATTATTTTAATTGAGATTTTGTTGCTGTTAGGATTGAGTTGTTAGGAGCACCTTATCTATTTTGGAAATTAATTCCTAACCAGATACATGGTTTGCAAACATTTTCCCATTCCATAGGTTGCCTTTTCATTCTGTTGATTGTTTCCTTTCTTGAAGAGATAATAAATAGCATTCCTGTGTTCATTTAGCACTATTCACAATAACCAAGATGTGGAAGCAACCTCAATGGATAAAGAAAGTGTGGAATATACACACAATGAGATATTATGCAGCTTTATAAAAAATAAGCAAATCTTGTAATTTGTGACAACATGAATGAACTTGGACGACTTTGACTCTGATTTTAATTAAGATGATATCTTAGTTCATCTTCTTCTAGGAAGTTCCTCCTGACCATTACTAGGTATGGA
The DNA here is from genome assembly GCF_023721935.1 of Panthera uncia. Lineage (NCBI taxonomy): Eukaryota > Metazoa > Chordata > Mammalia > Carnivora > Felidae > Panthera > Panthera uncia. The sequence goes on along the minus strand of NC_064811.1, from coordinate 16,668,465 downwards.
CCTAGGTGAGATGCTCTCAGTGGTATGCTGATACATGTTTAACAATTGATTTTCCATGGAAAAAAAAAGACAACTCTGTTTTGTAGAATGTTTTGAACACCCTTGTGTGAATGCTCCCATCATGGCAAATTTCAAGCTACTAACGTAATGCCACTGAACAAAGTTGGTAACAGATGCATGGTAATACACCATCATATAGCATTGTACAATAGAACCGAATGACCTCAAGGGCACAGATAATAGTGAAATGTAATAAAATAATTAGGAAGTGATGGAGCTTCAAGTATTTATAACCTTGGTGTAAATCTAATTTACTTAATTGAAACTTTGTCTAACTTAATTTTTAATAATGGCTCTATTCAATGACTGGCTTACAGAATTCCTCAGTTTAGCAGTTGGCTCTACAGGCTGGCTCCAGCCCCGTCCCAGGGCCGCCTCTTTCTCTGCACCCCAACAATACTCTGTTCCTATTATAGCTCTGATTAGACTTTATTTTAATTATTCATTTGCCTTTCTGTTTTCTCCGCTGGACAATGAACTCCTCGAGGAAAAGGGCATTGTCTCACTGTTGAATTCTTCAGTGCTTAACATGGTGCAAGGATGACAGAAGCAACTCAGCAAATGTCAGTTGAGATGATGAATTAATGAAAGGTGTTTTTTTCATGAAATAGGCAAATAAGTGGTTTTTCTTCCCTCTGATCCTTATTTGCAGAGGCAAACTCATCCCATTTCATTATAAAAGAGGCACTTCACACAATTGCTCTTAGGTTAAACTCTCCCTACCTGCAAATAATCATCTGTTTAAAAAAATATATTTTGTAGTGCCTGGCTTTGTTCCTTGGATCAGTGCCAATTTCTCTAGAAAACATCCCACGGTCAATGTGTTCAAGACCTAGACTGTAGCATTACAAAATTCTGATATTCATTGGAGTTTTATCATTAGATTTTCTTCTTGCAAATATTCTAAATATAACCACTTTTAAAACTTTTTATCTCCTAAATGAGATACGTTATTCAAGACGGCAATCGTGTCTTATGCTTTATTCATATACCTTTTATCACACACACTGCTGGTCATGACAAAGTGACTCAGAGCATTTAAGATTTGACTGTTTTACTTTTTGCCTAAATACCAGGTATAATAAATCCAAGCTTATTTTCCAAAGCTTCTTATATATCTTTTATAATTTCTATTTAATGAGTTAGCTGGATCTTTATTATTAGAATGTCACTGCATTCTACTTTGAAATTAATAGATGAACATTTCATTGTATTGTGGGGTTTTTGTCGTTGTTGCTTAATTAAAACTCTATCTTGACACCGACTTAAAGCTGTCTTCCTAATGTACATTCAGCTGAAATAGCACTTCAAGGACAACAAACTGGTCTATGTAAGAATAAGAGTGTACCGTGTGACAAATTGCAGGTACTTGGTATAGCTAGCTTATTAGAATCCTTATCTAAATTGTTTACATGTCAGGTTTCTTTGCTAGCCCAGAATAATTTGGATAAATGGGCCTCCCCATTGGTAATTACATTTCCTTAACAACATTTTGGTGAATGTACATAAAAGGTAATAATAGCTTCCCCCAGTGCTCTGTCCTGTAGCATGTCACAGCTCTAGATTCTGATAGTGTCTGACACTTATTACTTAAGTCATATATTTCTAAAAGCAGAGGTCTCTGCAAGGTCTTTTCCCAAATGATACTGTCTCAAGCTGCAGTCGAGAATCCAATTATGTCTGCAACTTTCCATGGATGTCACACACAGTTATGGGAAAGCCCAAGTGTTCCGAATCAGGAATTAACACATGAAGAAAATGAAACAAACTCTCGAGAAGTGTGGAGGGGACTTTTTCCACCTATCTGCTCCTCTCAAGATACTGTTACATTCCCTGTGAAAGTCGTCCCTCTTCCCCTCTCCCAGCTGAGAATTTGTACTCTCCTTGCTCTTGAAATCCATGGTTATTCATGAGCAGGTGTTGTCTCAGATACTTAAGGGCAAGGAAATGGTGAAAACATTATTCCATTCCTCCTTTTATCAAAAGAATAAAAGTAAAAATCATCGACTTGCGGAGTTTGTACTGGTTATTCCCCATGAACATGCATTGGTTTCAGATTCCTACCGGGTAGAATTCAGCCATACTATAGATTAAAACATCTAGGTCTCCATAGATGCACCACAGAACACTAATTTTGTGTTGTGGTATGTGTGTGTGTTGGGGAGAGTATCTGTAAGAATAAAGCCTTATGAAATTCTGCATATACAAATTTCACATGGTAATATACTATGGAGCCTCTGAGAAATCGTCCAGTAAAATGTGTGAGTGCATTTGTGTATGTTTATTCAGTCCACTGTTTCCCAATTAAGTTCACTGTGCATATCGGTCTAGGTACACTCAGGAGACAGAAACTACACAGTAATTTGAATGAGGGAATTTTAAAGAATTGTTTATTATGACAAGATTGCAATAAAATTTGGACTGGCTTGTGAAAAAATAAGGAAGTAAAAAGAACATAGACATTGCAGACATTAGAAGCTTCCATTGTCTAGGGATGAGAGCACCCAAGGAAGGCCTCATCCTCCCTCACGGCACCACAATCCAAATCTCGTTGGAAAAGGCACAGTTGTTGAAAGTTAACCAATTTTTTAAAATGTTTATTTATTTATTTTGAGACAGAGAGAAGATGAGCAGGGGAGGGGCAGAGAGAGAGAGAGAGAAGGAGAATCCCAAGCAGGCTCTGTGCTGTCAGTACAGAGCCCGACATCTCATGAACCGTGAGATCGTGGCTGGAGCCAAAATCAAGAGTCAGATACTTAACTGACGAAGCCACCCAGACACCCCAAAAGTTGAACATTTGTGATTGAAACGTGTCATCTTTTTCTAAAAAAGCTTTTTTAATGTTTATTTTTGAAGGAGAGAGAGAGTGTGAGCAGGGGACAGGCAGAGAGAGAGGGAGACACAGAATCTGAAGCAGGCTCCAGGCTCTGAACTGTCAGCACAGAGCCCGATGCAGGGCTCAAACTCATGAGCCACAAGATCATGACCTGAGCCAAAGCCAGACACCCAACCAGCTGAGCCTCCCAGGTGCCCCGAAATATGTCATCTTTCATATGAATTAACTTTTTAGTATTTTGGGGTAAGTAGAATTGTACGGGAACAGAACAGACATAGAAAAGCAATATTTTGAGATAGCGGTAGGTTCAAACCTTTTTGTTTCCATTTCTTTTCTCCTGTTTGGTGTCCTATGATTTGGACCCTGAGTCCGAGCAGACACCAATGGACAGACTATCACTTTTCAACACTGGTGTCCCCCTTCCCCTGACACCACCTTGAGAGATGACTACTACATTGAAGAGGTAATTGCTAAGGTAAGAACTCAAGGCCCCAGATCAGGGCTGCTGGGAGACCAGGAGAGTGGAGGAGGGAGCTCTGAGGGGCTCCACTGACTGGGAGGAGGATGCCAAGTCCATGTTCAGTGCAGTCCTGCCATAGACCACTGCCTGCTGCTAAATAACTATGTTGCTTTGGGCAAGTTTAGATATTTTAGAGTTATTGTGAGTGATAAGGTAAAAAATACAGACCTTCAGAGTAGCCAGAAAGAACACAGTAGGTGACTGTATTACTTCTTCTCTTTCTCACTTCTCTGGAGCTTAGTTTCATAATTAAGGAGAGACAGACTCATCACTTAGTATGCTTTGAAATATACTTTTAGGTCTGTGGGTATTGTTTTGATAGTTATTAAAAATATTTTGCCTAATATCATTTAATCTAGAATGTGGTGCTGGAAAGGTCTTCAAGCATAATCTAGAATAATTTATGAAAGGAGCAGAGTTAAGGTAGAATACCTGCTTTTGCTAGTCAGTTTTCCAAGAAATCTCACTTTCCGGTATATTACACCCATTTTACATATTTTACAAAATGGCAAACCAAAGAAGTAAGTGATCAATGTATACTGTAACTAAGAACAAGTCAAGATTATAAAACCAAGGTTATTCAGTTAAATGTATGTATGAAAGGAGTAATCAGAATTATTGAAATAATGGGGATATATATATATGTGTGTGTGTGTGTGAGTGTGTGTGTATATATGTATATATATATTTATACATATATATACATATGTATATATATAAAATAAAGAATACTGTTAGCTCCTAATTTTGGGGTTTCTTATTGAGTACCTGGGTCTGCTCTGCCTCTAAAGTGCACCAGCATGAGTCTGTTCTGATTTTTATGGATATTCATATCTATCCAGAAAGATTGTCTGGTTCTTTGAACACTTCTAGAACGTAAAAAGAGAGACACATTTCATTTTTGGACAGAATAAGATGATACTATTGTGATAGTATTGTATAGATAATTGCATCATGAAATTAATCATGACTTATGACCTGGGTATCAGAAGACTATGGAAAATGTTATAGTTAGAGACTTGTTCCCATGAAGGCCTAATTAGTGCACATTTTCAGATTTTGAATATCTAATTTTGTTTTTTAGCCTTTAGGATGTCAGGGTGAGGCACTGGGGGGGAGGTGATCAAAAATGTCTTGATTCAAGAATAACGAGATGAAAACGGGGATGGAATTTGTGGCACAAAGTTTTGCCATATAATCTTTGACCTTGCTAGCTCATCTAAAATACTGTGTGGTTAGCCTTAAATTATTCTTCATGTAAACATTTTATGTTCAGCTTTTCACTTTCTCTCCTCCACCTCTGCCCTCCTCCTCTACCATGTTGAAAGCATATTTCTATGTCTAAAAATACTGACAGGGATCTGCTGTATCTCTTCTGTATAGCTGTGCATGTGCATGTATGTGCACGTGTGTGTACATTTATGCTTTCTCTTCACATGTGAAGCGGCTGGATTATACTAGAAAGAGGATTTGTAACAATATTGCCTAACAGTGAGACACCTGTCTCACCAATAATGGGCTTCTGCCAGTTTTATGACTCAGTCATGAGTTTGATGGCCATCATCACAATGGATTCCTAAACTGAACAGGAGCAAGACCCATGTGACCTATGTCATGCCTCCCACCTTATGTGATTTCCAACAGATGCTCATTTCAGAGCAAATTAGAATCAAAATAAAATTTAAGCTGAGCAGGTAACTAGACAAAGTTCTTGGCAGTTTTGATGCTCTTACACTATCTTTGCCCACGTGGGCATCCCCTATTTTTTTAATGAAACTTATTTTCCTTGAGGGATCTTAATAATTCTTTTTAAAAATGTTAATTTACTTTTGAGAAACAGAGGGAGAGAGAGCGAGAGCTAGTGGAGCACGTGTGTGAGAGAGAGATAGGGACAGAGGATCCGAAGCAGGCTCTGTGCTGATGGTAGTGAGCCCCAGCCCGATGTGGGGCTCAGACTCATGAACCTTGAGATCATGACCTGACCCGAAGTTGAATGCTCAACCGACTGAGCCACCCAGGTGCCCTGGGATCTTAATATTTCTCAGCCTCATAACCGTCTGTGAAAAGACCCCGAGCACTGAGAAGTATCCTGTTTTGCTGTCACCTGCATGGTTCAGTGTTTTACTCTAACTGGTTCCATAAGCCACTTATTCACTTACATTCCTTCAGTCCTAAGTGCGCATGAACATCAACCACGTGCCAACACTGTGCTGCTTGGCCATGATGTGAAAGAAGGCCAAGGTGCAATTCTTTCTTTCAAGGAGATCCCCCTCAGAAAAGGTGTTAAGTTGACAAATTGTAATACTAAGTGGCAGATGTTGATGAAGAGTTAAGAAGCAGCAGAGTATCATGATGTTCAGGGCTTGGGACGGAGATTTGAACCCACCTTCCTCAGCTAGTAGCTAGGTGATCTAGCTAGGTGATCAGCAAAAGCACTTACGATATCTCTTTCTAAATAGTCTTATGCTCATATTATGAAATTGAATAGTTTTGACATCTGCTTCCAGTAAAGACAGAGTAATGTGCTAGATTGACCTCCTACTTGAAACAAATAAAATACAAGCAAAAAACATAAAATAACTGTTTTCAAAACATTGGGTATGAGGCAGTGAAGGGCAGTGATCCTGTGAGAAGGGGAGAAAGCTAACACTGCTTCAGGGAGCTTTCTGAAACAGTGATATTAATGAGCCTTACACTGTCTCTGATTTATGATTCATTAAACTTGCTACATTAAATACTTTTCAAATAATACTTTTATAATGTGCCAGAGTATGCATATATGTTTCCCTATTAACAGCGTTTTGTAAAAGGTTCAAATGAAAGTAGAAAATTATTAGCATGTGAACTAGAGATTTCACTTTTTAAAATTATTTTTAAGTTTATTTATTTTGAGAGAGAGAGAGAGAGCACAATCAGGGGACAGCAGAGAGAAGGAGAGACAGAATCCCAAGCAGTCTCCACACCATCAGTGCACACCCCGCGTGGGGCTTGAACCCACAAACTATGAGATCATGACCTGAGTCAAGATCAAGAGTTGGATGCTCAACTGACTGAGTCACCCAAGGCACCCTGAGATTTCATTTATTAATACATCTACTGCTGTTTAAAGCAGTTTCTTGGTTAAGATCAAAGTTTGCTAAGGCTTTTGATTTCCCTGTGTACTTCTAGGCAATTTTCAGTGGAACGAGCTGTAGCCATACCTTTGCTTTAAAAATTGTTTAATTAATTATTTTCATTCACAGCAGTACTGATGTTTATTTAATTCATTCATTAAAATAATTAATTTACTTATGTAAAGCTGCTCTTGTGGCTTCATAGAACATAAAAATCTTCACTCCTTGTTAATGTGAAGGGGCATTGTGAAATTCTTATCAAAAAAGTCTTGTATTTTGCCTCTGAGTATTGCTTGTGGAATAATATACTTCCAACAAATTATATTCCCTAGATTAGCACTGGGATCAAAGATTTATGACAGTATCTCTTCTAAGTAGTCACTGGCATATTTCTTTTTAATTTAGGTTAAGCCTGACAAATTAAATGTGAGAGTGTTTCTAATAATGAAATTAAAAAGAAAAAAAGATTGTGTGTTATTAGGATGCTATTAGTTGAACGTATGTGACTAGGCAAAAGGCAATCGAGATCACAAATGATTTCTATCCAGACGTAGCTCTACAATTATTTATTTATTTTGAAAGTATTTTTAAAAGTATAGGCCTGGCACTGTATGAACTCCCCAACATATACCTCTCAGCATAAAGGTCAAAGTATGTGCACTCAGAGATCATAGGTTCTAGAGGGGAGAGACAGACAGCAAACAAACAAATGCAAGAAAGAAGCATGCACACGTGTGTGTGGTTTCATATTTCAGTAATCCATGGAATAAAATAAAGGAGCAGAGGAGATAGGGACTGGCAACATAAGGAATTAATTTTTAATAGGATGGTCTGGGAAAGAATCATTGAAAAGTTAACTCTGGAACAGAGATCTAAGGAAGGTAAGACAATGAGACATAGACATGTCCTTAAGGGGTTCCAGGCAGAGGGAACAGCAAGGGCAAAATCCTTGAGGCAAACATGTCAGTTTTTTAAAGGAGCATTAGATCTTTATGAACTTGAGTGATCAGGGGTCAGTAGGTGGGATGAGGGCAGAGAGGAATCAGGGAGACCAATGACATGGGTAGTTTCAAGATTTTCCTCTGGATGGGGTGGTTAGTCATTGGAGAGACTTGAGCAAAGATATGTCATGATCTGGGTTTGTTTTAAAAGGATCACTCTGGCAGTTGAGTTAAGAATAGACTATAGGCATCATGGACATAGACACAGACATGCCAGTTAAGTTACTGTGATTAATAGGCAATAAATCATAGCAGCTTGGACCAAGGATGTGGAGGGAAGGAGTAGGAACTTCTTTGATTTTGAACATTGATCCAACATGATTTGCTGAAGGATTGGATATGGAGTGGGAGGGACAACGTTTGGTTTTGTTTTAACCTGCACCTAGAAGAATGGTTTTGCCATTTGGAGAGACAGGAAAGGCTCTGGAAAAGCTTTGAGGCAAGGGGAGATTTGTAGTTTGGTTTTAGTTACTTTTGAGATGCCGGTTACATCCGATTAACTATGTTGATATAGGAGTCTAAAGTTCAGGGAAGAGACTCAAATTGAGGATTTATATTTGGAAGTTGTTGCCATTGCTGGGATATGATTACCTGCAAAGTGAGTGTAGGACAGAGGAGAGGAGGGCTGGACTGGGACTTGAAAGACAAGAATCTGGAAAACTGAGGAGTGTGGCCACCGAGTGGGAGCAAAAACAGAAGAAAGTAGTGTCACAGACACTGAGTGAAGCACTGTGAGTGAACTGCCCAGTCTCTTCACTGGTTATGTTCCAGGGTATAGCTTTCTGTAGGGTGCCATTCTGCAAAGTCTGCTGAACAAAGGTAAATGACCGTTAAAAAAAAGTTTATTAATTTATCGAGAGAGAGAGAGAGAGAGAGAGAGAGAGAGAGAGATTGAAAACACGAGCAGGGGAGGAACAGAGAGAGAAGGAGAGAGAAAGGATCCCAAGCAGGCTCCATACTATCAGCACAGAGTCCAATGCAGGGCTCCAACTCACAAACCCTGAGATCATGATCTGAGCCATAATCAAGAGTCAGACATTTAACTGACTGAGCCACCCAGGCTCCCTGGCACATGACCATTTTTAATATAGCATGTGACTCATTTTATGTACTCCGATAGTAGAGAGTATTGACTAACAATAAACTCAAGAAGTAAGCTTTTGTCAGTTTATAATATTTGTTGTACTGTGTAGCACCAAACACAACATATATATGTATGTATATATGTATGTGGGTAAATATATGTGCATATTATATATAAGAAAGACTAATAT
>NC_064811.1:16644185-16659261 GCF_023721935.1 Panthera uncia | reverse complement strand
ATTGTCTGATTCCGATCTCAGAATATATTTATATATTATTATATATATAATATATATTTTATATATATTATATATATTAGTATATATATTATGTATATATTAGTATATATATTATATATATTAGTATATATATTATATATATGTTAGTATATATATTATATATATAATGTAAGGAATGTATATCTTAATGTAAGGAAAGGGAAATATGTATTTTAATATATAATATGTAATATATATTACACATTATAAGTTGTATAATATACATTAAAATATATATTTCCCCTTCCTTACATTAAGACAACAGTTTGAGGGAATTATTAGATTTTACTTCTAGGTAGTAAAAGAAAGGACTTTCCCCTGACCTTATAGAAGAGAATTTACAATTTAATAGCAGTGTTCTAATGTATGGTTGACACAAATCAAGAGAGTTTCTCATTGATTGAAGAAGTATCTATTGATTATCTGCTTTGCATTAGGCACTGTGCTAGCACCACATGAACAGTGGTGAACAGGATAACTTCCTAGTGAGCCAGCATATGAGGAGGGAAACAGACAATTGAAGAAGCAGTCACAGTGTAGCATAAGTGACTTATTCGAGAAAGCATAGAGAATTGAGAGTGCATATCAGGGATATGGAACTTCGGGTCTAAGCAAAAGCTTTACAGAATCAGCACTCCAGTATCGGCATTAAATGTCAGTACTCCCTGGGATCACTTGTACATTCCTGGATGCTGAGCTCCTGTCTCAGGATGATCTGTCTTCCTAACATAGGCGTTTAAGCTACTCCATAGTTTGGAGAAAATATTACTCAGCCTCTTCTGTTACATGAGACTCATCCTTATGCCTAGACACTTTTATGGTTAGTGTTTCACATGCTGGTTTTTTTAGCTCCTTAAAATATGGTTTTCTGCTTCTTTGAGAGAATGGAAAGGCTGTTGAGTCTGGCTGCTGAGGGAACAAGTACTTCACTGCTTCCCCCAGAAGCAAGTCATTTCACCAGTGCCGTTCTGTTATATATCCATGAGGAGTCTGCAAGGAGAAGTAAATATCTTCAGGCTAATGGTTCTAGCTGCTTTGGAACTAAGCATCAGAATTAATGAAGTTATGAGACATAACATTGTCATCCGTAGATTTCCTATTGTATAGTTGGCGGATTTTATGAAAATGAACTTTCATAAAGAAACTTCATAGGAATCAAGCAATTTCAACACGTGTACTTTTAACCTACAGAGCAATTTTTTTTCTCCAAATTAAGAAAACACATGTTGCCAAAGCAGTACAGGTCAGTGGCAGGTTTCCTTTCATTTCATTCTTTCCAGAGTGTTCAGACTAGAATTTATTTTCCTCCCTTTTAAATGCAGTCTACCTTTTAGTATGAAAGAGGTCTGATTAATTAGGAAATTAATTTCATATAATTTATGATATACCTGCTAGATGCCTGGTGCTTTTCCAGTAACGGGAAATCAGGGAGTTAGCAACGTCACGGGCTTTGTCAGCATTTAATGATGAATATTGAACAGTCTTAGGCCCTTATGAGGAAGAAAAACATTGCAAAAGAAAGTTGTTTTGGTTTCCTTTACTCTTGGTTAGAGGCGATGAGGTAGAATATTAAAATGGTAAGGCGGTTTGTTTCAGGTATACATATAATCTATCTGTTTCTGATTGTGCAGTCATTACTGGGCCCCTTTCCAAAGTGGTAATCTTCCACATGTCTCAGTGAGTTCAAGGCTGTCTATCACTTTGCCAGAAGGAGGCATGTCAGAGATGTCTTCTGTCTGTCAAGCTGTCCACTGATAGTGGCCTGATTTCATTTTTCTGGCTTTGTAGCTGATTTTTTTCCTTGCCTTTTTACATTGAGTATTTTATGGATGACTTCTGAGTACGAATTTGAGGTATCCAGTTTTTCAGCCATACTCCAAAATACCAGCTCCAGATTATTATTCATAAATGGTGTGAATATTGTGACAGGGAATCTAAGAGCAAAAGAGAACTGTTTTTTTTTTTTTTTTCTAGATACAGCTAGAAATATTTACTAAGAAGTCTGATTTTCTGAATTTGTGTTTTGATGAGGAATCATTGCCTTAACAGAAACCTGCAGTTCCTTAACTATAACATTAGGAATCAGAGGATACTGAAGGCAGAGTTGTCAAACAAAGGGTAGCCAAGATTTACCAGGTTTAGATATGCCAAATCGGGTTGAGAAAGGACAGAGCTTAACTATTTTGACACCTCACAGGAATCTTTACGAAGTTAAAATGTTTATAAAGCAACTCCAGAAAGAGCGGAGTAAGGACTGAATAGAGGAAACTTGAAAGATAATATGGAGAAAAGAGTATCAGGCCAGAAATCTAAAGACCTTCTGGTTCTGATATGGTCTGTATGCTGAGGTCTCTTGTGTAGCAGGCTATGTTATGCACTCCTTGGATCTCTTAAACGTGGATTCCTTGCTAACTTATTCGTCATTGAGCAGCAGATATCTTTTTTAAGACTTTATTTTTAAGTAATCTCTACATCCAACATGGGGCTGGAACTCACAACATCAAGATCAAGGGTCACACGCTCTGCTGACTGAGCCAGCCAGGAGACCAGAGGAGCAGGTATTTCATGGATACCTTAAAGTCTCTCTCCCCTCATTACTCTGGAATAAAAATAATATGAAATGTTATGTGTAAAGTACACAGATGTACTAAATAAAAATGAACTTCTGTGCTAAATCCAAGAATTTAGTCATTTTCAGGCTAACAGAAGGAAAGAAACTATATTTTTTCCTAGGACTCTAAAGGTTTGAAGACAACTGAAGACATAAAAAGGTCCTCACAGAGTTTATGTAGAGGAGGCACCAGGAAGTGCTGAGTTCCACATATTGTACTCAGAAATACAGCATTTCATTTTGTAGATACGATTTACGTAAATTCTTCCATGCTGTTAATGTAATGATAATTCATGCATGTTGGATGTCAAGAATGTGCTGAATATCTCACGTGCATTATTTATAACTCTTTTCACAACACTTTAAGGTTGTATAGATGATCCTAAGACTGACAAAGGCCAAGAAAATGTTCTGCGGGTGAATAATTAGTAAATTGGGAAGCTGGAATTCAAATTTTGGCTCACGTGACTCCACAATCCGTTCAATATTTTTGCATCCCATTGGCTCTCAACAACCATTTATTGGATGTTAGTTATTACCTGGGCTTTATGATGTCCATTCAGTTATGTCTGATCAAAGAGAGAGGGATCCCCAAATCTCAAATCCTTCACCAAGTTCCATCATTCGTGTAGATTCTATCCCAATTCAGGACTTCCAAAGAGCCTTCTCTAACCCAGAGAGCACACATGTCTCCTGATAATCTGCCCTGGTTCCTATTCAAATTGCACCATTATTCAGCTCTTTGGGTGTAATGCATGCATATTTTTAAAAGCGGTTGGGGGATGTCATTGGCTCTTTTCCTCAAGATCACAACATGATCATGGGCTATTGAGGCCTTAACACTCTTATAGAAAAAAGGCCCCAAACAAAGGAAACTCAAAGAAAACTATAGTTTTCACATTCAAACTCATTTATGTTAGAAGAACCACAACCAAATAATTTCCTGGAGGAATCTATTATATGAAATTTGGTGTAAAAGTTAGGAGGAAAGATTTGCAATTAATTTTAGAGGATAGATTGTGTGTATGGCCAACAATTTACATGTGTACATTCTCCAACTGTGTATGACTGGACTCCTGTAGGGCACCAAACTTTCCTTCCTGAGCCATGTGCTGTGAGTCTTTGTGTTTGTTGTTGTTAACCTTGTCTCCTCCATTTTTCATCACACCTCTTCAGCAGCCATGTTAACCTCCACATTTCTTCTCTACACCATTTTGGGTAGGTTATGCAATATTGGAAAGAGATAATGCAGAAACATACCAGGCAAAAACCTAACATCTGATTTAACGAGCCACAGATTCAAAAACTTGTCAAAAGTTGTCCCTTTTACTGCACAGAAACAGAGAAGCACCAGTGATCATTAGCACAACCTTTTCTAGTGTCCCTTACACTAGTGTCCCTATTGTGAATCCTGTCAACTTGGAGGAGGGTCTTCAAATTTGGGAAACACACGAATTTTAGCATCACAGGTTTGAAAAGAAATTTTGTTGTTGTTGTCTGCTTTTCAGTAAGTGAGGCCTGAGTCAGCCTGCACCATTATTGTGAAGTCCTGTCCCATGGAAAATAAACGGGATTGGGGACTAAGGCAGCAAGTGACCCATTAGGTTTTTCTTTATTGTTTACTTTTCTTATACGAAATCTATGAAACATAAATATGTCGGTAGGTAGGTGGGTAAGTGGATGGGTAGATATGTAGATCTACGGATAGTCACAGTCCTGCGGAATTTCTGTGGGTTTGTTTTTTGCTTGAAGACGCTACTTTTCCTCACCGTGTTGCTAACACTGGGAATCCTTTGACAGCTTGCTCTCTTGAGCACTAGACATACTGGCTGCCAACATGTATCTAGTCACACTACTTAAAATTATGTGGAATCATAGAGTGGCACAAAAATTGTTCCACGGTATGCGGAAATCTAAGATGTCACGTGCGCGGTCATTTGGCAAAGCTGACACATCAACAAGGCTTCTCAGCTCCAGCGGGCTGCGTGGGGTGCTGGTGGTAACGGAGCCAGATGTCCATCCGTTCTCTCTTGTCGGGGAAACAGCACGGCAGCACCCGTGTGGTCTTGCCAAATTTGCTTTTATAATTTGAATTGACTTGGGAGTTCTCTCTTCTCAATCGAAAATTCTGGTGTTTGCCCAAATGGTTGCGTTGAATTCCATCTGCAGATACTAACTAAAAATAAGGACACGTGGGGCCTGGAGGGGGCGCTTGTCATGGTTTCCTTCCCTCTCCAGGCCCCTGCCTGATTCAGAATTCTTCAGGTGCTGCTCTCTCTTTCCTGAGAGTGTGAGACTTCCTTGTTTTCTCTCCTAGCCCACTTGCAAAAGACCTACCCGCTTGCTAAAACTCATGGCAAACTCCTTTTAGTATTGCCTACCCTGAACACATTTTTCTCTTCTCCTCATCCATCCCCACTAGCGTGCCCAAAGCGTGGCTGTAACAGCCCTGTGATATACTGGGATTGCTTTCCTATATCTCTCTTCGTAACTGGGCTGCGGAAGCTAAAAATTCAGGGCTGGCTTGGATGCATTTTTACAGCTTTCTTCAGCACCTAGCAGTAGATCGAATAAATGAATGGTTTTTCATAAAATATCTCTTGTTTTTATTGGTGAAAGACTGAATAATGAGCTCTATGGAATAGTAATTTGACTGAATATGACATTTATGATACTGAGGACTCTAAGTTTTTAGTGCAAATCAGAAAATGGATACCTTTGAAATAAAATAATCTGTCTCTTTTTACATCAGCGATGTATTCCCATAAATGAAATACATAGGCGGCGCTTAGAGCACCTCAGGAGATAAGCGCTGTCTAAATGCAGAGTCATGCCTTACAAATATGACATGCAATTTGGAGGAAATTAACTTTAATATGGTCATGAGGGTGATTTAATGTTGGTTTGTTATTATGGAAGAAGGAAAGAATTGTGTAGACAGTGTGAATACTAAGTACTGAGTTTACAGCCATGCTTTATTGATGTGGCAGCAAAAGTGTTACTGGACGTATTAGAGTCTTATCTGTTCGCTAGAGCTTAACATCGTAATGATGAAAACCAAAAACTGTTTGAGAATGAGAGGATGGGTGCATTTTTATGTGATATTTTTAGTCAGTTGATTGAAAACTTCAACTCTGATGCGTACTTGCCCCCCCCCACCCCCCCAGAAATCACTTATTTGCAAAACCTGGGTAGCTTGTGTATGCTTTCTGTTAACTGGTTAAAGGCTGGAAGCTATGTTGATCGTAACTGACATTGAACTTTGTCAAGTATAACACTACAGGTGGTGCCTAGTCTAATGCTTCCTTTTTACTGGATAACTTATCACCACTTAGGGTTTCTCTCTTTTCAAAAATTTGTTCATTGTTAGAATATTAGAAAACTGGGAAACAAAAACACGAAGAAAGGAAACATAAATTACGATGGATCCCCCAACTGTAGAAATAATCGTGCATAATCTTTTAGTGCAGAGAAGTTAAGTGACTTGGCCAGTGTTACACATCTAATAATGGCAGAGCTAAGATGCAAACTCAGGCATCCATACTTTAAATCATGACACTACACTGCCTTCACTGAAAAATTACTTTGTACATAAACGTTGGAAATGGTTTAACAAAACTTTGCAGTAAAGCTCTAAAGTTACATAACAGCTTTGAATCATTTCCTTTTACTGTGAAGCATGGTCATTTAAGTCTGTGAGAACAGCTTGGTAATCATAGATTCTCCAAACAAAGCAACAACAACAACAACAACAACAACAAACTTTCCAGAATTTGGATATAAAAATTGGCTGTAGAGTCTAGCTTTAATTTTCTTGACATCCATTAGCTATATGGCTTCCTTTGTCTTGGGAAGTCTGAATATTATCTTTTGTTCTCTTAATCCTTTTCCTCTACTTTCTCTGTGGAAAAATTCGAAAAAAAAAAGTACTTATCGTGGAAAATACTTCTGTGCTATTAAATGCAGCTGGTCTAATGCACATTTCCTGAGCAAAAGAGAGAAATAGAGTCGTGTCTGAATGGAGCCCTGAAGATTAAAAGGGAATTCTCATCACCAGCTGGTGGATAAACTGGTGTTAACAGATGTAGGAAAGGTATCAAGTAAAGGGACCTCCCACTATTGTTTCTTCTACTTGAAATAAAAGCTTCTTTTTTCCACTCCTGTCGAGAGGTCATGGTCTATTGCACCTCAGATTTTTACAAGGTTCAGGAATAGTCCCATAAACAAATTCAACAAATGTTTGTTGAACTTTTGCTCTGCCTGGCTCCACTGAGCTGGTAACATAAAACTTGGTCCTGATGAATGAAGCACCATCTTTTCCCATTTATGTTTATTCTCAACACCATCACCCTGGGTTCAGATGAAGAGAACATACAAAATGTTTTTCTCCCCATAGATTCTCTATGGGGCGTCTCTTAGCAGCAGCTGAAGCAGCAGCAGGCAGATAATAAATTTAAATTGACTCTCTTATATTTCTTTACGTTTCTCTGAGATGAATGGAGTTCATTTTAGAGTTCCTGTGTATCTAATATAATTAGGTTTCTCTCTGTCTCTCTTTCCTTCTCCTCTCTGATTTCTCCCTTGTATTACATATCATGTATTGAAGATGCGTATCTCTTATTCATTCCCAACATTAGGTCCCTCCAATGATTAACAACCATGGGGGTTTCACTGCAGAAAAGATTACTTCTTTATTGATACTTATCAGGGTAGAAGTTTTGTTGTGAAGTTTAATATATGTCTCTGTATCATTTTGTCTGTTGGGTTCTTGGTGCTGAGTGCTGTTATCTTAAACAAGACAAATGCAACACACGTGCTTTATTATGGCACAAGAGATTCAAATCTGAAAAGTGCAGATTTGGACATCTAAAATTAAAATGCACCAACCCTGGCAAAAATAGAAATCTGAGGAGCCAGGCTGGGTCCTTTGCAAGGAGGTTTGCTCATTAAAATAATCAGTTTTCTTAATTGTCTAGTCTTGGTTATACAGTCTTGTAGAGTGATTCTGCATACTGTTTTGGTTACCGTTTAGAGTTAATGTTCTTGGATTCCTATGATCGTGAAGATATCCATGTAAGAAGAAGGGATTCATCAAATATTAGTAAAGTAGAAATGAATTCTTTTTATGAAATTTTAAGTATGCTTGCTTCTGAAGGAGACCCTGCTAGTTTATAATAAGTGTTTTCTTGTGTTTAGGAACTTCTTAGTGTTGTTTGAGTTGAATATGTAATTGGCAGTATTTGCATGTAAGAAATAGCAGTTTGAGATTTTTTTTAATGTTTGTTTATTTTTTGAGAGAGAGAGGGAGACAGAGTGCAAGAGGGAGAGGGGAAGAAATAGAGAGGAAGACACAGAATCCAAAGCAGGCTCCAGGCTCTGAGCTGTCAGCCCAGAGCCTGACATGGGGCTCGAACTCACGAGGTTCATGACCTGAACTGCAGTCACAGGCTTAACCGACTGAACCACCCAGTCACCCCCCAAAATAGCAATTTTGTATGATCCAACCTAATAGTTACAAATACAAATAGGTTAGTAAATGTTTTTTTTAGGGAAGGTGATGTTTTAAATAGGTGTATTTTTCAGGTAGCCAAAGCTTATCCGTTCAAGTTTTAGAAGTTCTACATGAACCATTTAAGATGGAATTCTTTCTGAGCAATTGTACCTGTTTTCCTCTCTTCTCAAGTAGAGTATACATACTCCTTTACTTTTCTATGTTTTATTTATTTATTTTGAGAGCGAGACAGAGCATGAGCAGGGGAGGGGCAGAGAGAGGGAGAGAGAGAATCTAAAGGAGTCTCTCTGCTATCCACATGGAGCCCAACACAGGGCTCAAACTCACGAACCATGAGATCATGACCTGAGCTGGAATCAAGAGTTGGACGCTTAACCAATGGAGCCACCCAGGCGCCCTTACATACTCCTTTATTAAAGGCACAGAGTCATTACAACAAGTATTCTGGTACAGTTATGTGATATTCTCAAAAGTTATGAAGCCTGCAAGGGTATTTCTGTGGATGTGTGCTTGGTTTTTATGGTTTTTCTCCTTTTGTCCCACTGGTGAACTGCTCTCTCTTCTTTATGTTCTGAGTGTTTCTATCTTGCTGCACTATGAACACATTCATAACAAAAGAGGAAAGAAGATGTCAGGACTAGGAAACTAGTGAACTGAGCCCAAGTAATGCTGATGATATAAGACAAAGAAACAAGTTGATAATCATAGATGCAGAATATAAAGCAGAACTTGGAGTGGGTACTGTATTAAGGAACAAGCTCTAAACAGGAATAGTGGACCAATGGAACTGAAAAGTGATTAAGGGTCTTGAAGTCAGAAATCAAAGGGAATAAAAAAATCAGGTTAATGAGTTTATGTGTGCAAATTCTACTCAGTTCAACCCAGTTAAAAATACACTAGCAAGAGTAAAATTATACACTGCTGGCTATTGCCTCTTTGTCCCAATCATAGGCTTCTGATTGAGTCTAGGTGGCCAAGAACTTGCAAGGTGGGTTTTCCATTGGGAAAAGAGAGTCCCTTTGGTTCTGGCATAACCCGATTCTTGCTAAGACAAAGGCTCACCTTTTCTAGAGGGTCCTAGAATACTCAGTGCATTTGATTTACTGCTTATAATTCACTGGATTCTAGGGAGTTATGTTATTAATATATGGTAAATTATGTAATTAATATTGCCAAAATTACATATAAAATCCGAGTCAGTAGGGGCTCTAGGCAAGAATCCACAGAGATCTCATCAATGAAATTCATGGTCTTAAAACAGTGGTTATCAATTTGTGTGTGTGTGTGTGTGTGTGTAGGGGGGGTGTTTCCCCTAGGAGAACATTAGAAAATATCTGAAGACATCTTTGGTTGTCACAACTCAGAGAGAACTTCTCACATTTAGTAGGTAGAGGCCAGGGATGTTGCTAGGTAACATCTCACATTTAGTAGGTAGAGGCCAGGGATGTCCACAGGGAAGCCCCCAACAATGAGGAATCTATCTGACCCAGAATGGTGTCTAGGTTGAGAAACACTGGCTTAGGGAAATTGTGAGTATAAGAAAGGAAAGTGGATCTGCAAGCGTTCTCTGAATGAAGCCTGTAAGGCTTCATGGTTTTTGAAGTACAGGGGGATATAAACTAAAGAACTCTGGTGTGCTGGTTTTACTTCTGGAAGGACAGTAGCACAGTGACCCAGCATAAGAACTTGCTTCACCGTGTTCACCTGGGTTTGGAAAGAAGTAAATTCTCAGAAGGTATTTGTAAATATACTTACACATATACATTTGTAAATGACCTCTTACTTGTCAAGAAGGAGGGATGCCAGGCACCCTTTGCTCCTATCAACAAAGCCATTAAGATGTCAGGAATGAGTCAGGACCAGCATTGGAGGTGAGGAAATTTGAATGGGTTAAATCAGACTGGAAGGCAGACAGTGGGATCCCAACTGACTCACTTATTGGGGTTAACATGCCCATCAGACCATCTTATAATTATTTTCCCTAAGTTTATCTCATAGCGACTCCTTATTATGGGATTTCAAAGAATCAGAAGTTTCTGCCCCTTCTCAGAAACTCAAGACTGATTTATATTGCTCCCATGTGTGCAATGAGCCATTTTGGCTAACAGAGCTGGGCCTCCTAGTCAACTGTGTGACCATTAGAGCTGACCAAGAGTCATTTGTCTCTTTCTTAGCCTTAGCTGCTCCCTATAAAATTGAGATCATTACAGAAGAGGCTTTTCACATGGCTATATTAATACATTTCAAACACTAATTCCCTCCGGTTAGCTAGATCCCAGGTGTCTCCACTTTAATGCTGATCTTAAAGAAATCAGAGAAGTTGTATCAAAGTAACCTGATTTTACAGTTCCTTCTTTAATAAATGTGTGAATGAATGAGTGAATGAATAATGTAAGAGTCAAGTGAAATATTTTGCAGTTATGTTACCAGAAGCACAAAGAAAAAATTGAAAACCATATTCTGAAAACTGTAGGTCTTTTCAAGAGGAAAGCAAATTAATTTTTATAAAATAACTTTTCCCAGTTAGTACTTTTATGACTGATGCATCTCACCCCTGACATTTGCAGTGCTAAACAACTTGAGAGCAGATATAGTTCTACTTCTTGGGCTTGATAGAGGAAAGCCATAAGACACCCAACCCACATTTGTTAAACTGAATTGAAACTAATTTATCTTATAGCAGAATAGCAAAGGTACACCATCTAACATCGTATCAAGACAAAAAAAGCAAAAAATCTAATAGAAGGGATTTTGTTTCGGTTCACTAAGGGGAAGATGTTGTCTCATCCATTCTCCAAAAAAAAAAAAAAAAAAAAAAAAAAAGGTTGGCAATAGATAAAGAAGCTGCACACATCCGTGTACGGTAACTTGCTACTATAAAATATAATACTTTAAAAAGAAATCACTAAAACATGCTATATCATTTATAGGTAATTATAAAATATCATTTCTAAGTAATTTTAAAAGCTGTGGACCAGGATACTCTCCATTCTTTTTCTCAGAGAAAATGTGCTGAATGAGTAAGGAAGTTGAGAGAGAAGTTTGGGAGAGACATCTCTCAGATATCTACATATTAACATGCTGAAAGCTACCATGTTACAATCTCTCTTCTTTTTCTCTCTCTTTCCTTCCGTCTCGTTCTCACCCCCTTCCTTCTTCCTCCTTCCTTCTTCTCCTGTCTTCTCCATCTCTGTGCGTGACTCTATAATCTGTTTCCTCTTCCTCCCATCCCTCTCTTGTTCTCTTTTTTCTTATTTGTCTGTGTCCTAGATTGGCAGGAGTAAAGAAAGGCTTGATGTTATGACCTTCTCACAAAGAACGAGGGAGGTTGTTGGATAGATAAATGCTAGGGGAGATTGTAAAATAGTCAGTATGCCCAGAAAGACAGAAATGGACAATTTCCAGCCTCTATGAGTAAGAGATTGCCACTTATGATTTTTTTCAATAGTTTTTATACAATTATCAAAGGGGACAGTCACCTCAAAAGATGACAAAATATGGCACTAGACTATATTCTTTAGGGCATAAATTTGATATATTCCTCAGGTGTCTAGGTAAAAAAAGCTGATGACATAAATTATTTACCCCAGTATATCTAGTATGGAATCATATATTATTTCCTATTAGAAACTGTTCAGATTTGAATGAAAGCTCTGAACTCTTTTATCAAAAATGCGTACATACTCATACAATTTTCATTCAATTTTATAATCTTTTTTAAAGTTTATTTATTTTGAAAGAGAGACAGTGACCAGGGGAGAGGGGCAGAAGGAGAGAAAGAGAGAGAGAATCATAAGCGGGCTCAATGCTCAGCACAGAGCCCAATGTGGGGATCGAACCAGTGAATTCTGAGATCATGACCTGAGCTGAAACTGAGTCAGAAGCTTAATGGACTGAGCCACCCAGGGACCCCCAATTTTATCATCTTTTGAAGGCTACCCATGGTTCTATCCATGCTTTTGTACTAAAATGTACACTTATTCTGGTAATTTTTTTCCCCCATTGACTATATAAAGAATCCTCATATCATCTTCCATTGCCTACAAAATGTTAATTAATTCAAATGGTACTACTATTATCCAAATAACAACCTTGCCAGCATTCAAGAAGATCCCCCTAGGTACTTAGAGGGACTTTAGAGCTTTCTCCTGACTCTGCTATTTGCTTTAGAAAGATTTCCTTCTTTCTTTTGGATCTCGTGGTTAACAGTAGCCACAGCATCTGCCATTGATGAACTATCTCCTAGATACCAGATATTTTCCAATGTGTTTTATGCACATTACCTTATTTAATTCTCATAAGAATTATATTGGGTAGGACTACTATGGACATTATTAGTTCACATCACACACATGATTAAATTGAGGCTTAGACACTTTTCAGTGATCTGGCCAAAATCATGGGTGGTAAGTGACAGAGCTGGCATAGGAAGGTCACATGGCCCGTGTCTTCGGTCTTTGCTCTTTCTAGGGTGTCCAGTGATTGAGGGAATGATCATGCAACCTTAGCTACAGAATCAAGAATGCTAAGAAATAGGAGGAAAATGAAGAGGAATTTGGCTAATTGATGTTATTGCCAGAGTTTTCTAAGTCTCTAAAAGAAAAAAGAATTGCTCTTAACTTCCATACAGTGACTGCAGTCCGCGGCTATTTGTCTGTGAGTTCCAGAGCAAACACTTGTGGAAACAAATCTGTGTTTCAGCAACAAAATGAAATGGAGATTCTAGGTTCCCCTCAGGAGAAAGGTATGGAGAGTTTATCTGGGGAGTAGGCTCCAGGAGAGAGGTCTCAGGAACGATAGTATAAGAAAAACCGATCTGTGCTCAGAGACTGTGGGTGAATCTTCAAAATGTGCCCCAAAACTCATGAAATAGTAAGTTTTTTGTTAAAGGCAAAGTTATAAAAAATATGGAAAACATACTTCTTAGACTGATGAAAGATTGGGGGAATGGACCATTTCCAGTTTCACTGACACACAGGAGTTATTTTATAGAACCATTGATAGTAGACTTAACCCGATGAAATACATAAATCCTGCTCAGTATGTTTAAGCTATGTCTTCTAAAATTCTTAAATTATGGATGATACCTAGGCCCCTATATAAATTATTTTATCTATGAAAAATGTTTTAGAAAAGGATGGTATTATTCAATAATATTTGTTATTATTTTTGTAAGAAATTATATTAACTTTTGCTTTGAACACTTTTAAAATTTAGGGCTTATCTGTTACAGATTTAATGACTCCCATAAGTAGAAAAGGGGGGATTCAGAATTCTAACCGAAATGATTATCTCATGTGGATCGTTCAGGCTTCACAGGGAGCAGTGAGGTGAGTTATCACATTCACAATGAATTTAGGAGAGGTAATCTTTCTCAGCCTCAATTTCTCCATCCTTTTTGGGGCATAAGAAGATCTACCTAAAAAATCTCTCCCAGAGATTAGATAACTCAACAAAGTTTTTCAGAATGGTGCCCTGCCCATAAAGCATGTTTGGTATATAAATACCATTGGTATTTTTCAGGCATAGAACCTCGAAGGGGAGTTCATAGCACAGACTCATTATTTTTCCTTTTGTCTATATGTTACCTTTTTGCAAAAGCAGTATAAAAATACTCCAAGGAATTCAAGTGAAAAATTGCCTAAATTATCGCTTAATGAGATTAATGTTTTCCTTTAATCTGTACATATTTCTCATAGAAATAGAATTTTCATAAATTTCATAGCTTTATATCGTAGGTGTTAGCATGCTATCATGAGAGCTTATGTTTTGCTGAAGTTTACTTTTCATAGACCGTTAACTCTCCCCCTCCCCCCCCCCCAGTGAACTAGGTTGTCATTCTTTGCAAAGGAGATATGCATATGTAGAGAATGTGGTTTTATTTCACAACATTAGGATTATATTATATACATGTTTTTGTAATTTACTTCCTCACTTAAACTAGTATGTGGTAGGCATGCCCCAAGTGAATGACACAGACCTACAGAAATATTAGTAAATGACAGTATGGTCTTTGGCACCCGGACAACTGAAAGCCCCCTAAATATCTGTGGGTGCAGGTCTGGGGAATGGACTGAAGGAAGTCCATACTGTGGAACATTATGTGGCTATTTAAAATATATAGAGAGAACTCCTTTTGGAGATATTTATGTATTTATTTTGAATGGGAAAAGAAGGCAGGAGTTATTGAATCCATTGCCCTTATTTTCTTTCTTTCTTTCTTTCTTTCTTTCTTTCTTTCTTTCTCTCTCTCTCTCTCTCTCTCTCTCTCTCTCTCTTTCGAGTGTGAGAGAGAGAGAGATTTCAAGGAGGCTCAGCACTGTGAGCACAGAACTTGGCATGGGGCTCAGTCCCACAAACCTTGAGATCATGACCTGAGCTGAAATCAAAAGTTAGATGCTTAACCAACTGAGCCAGCCAGGCGTCCCCCCTCAACACCCCGCCCCCGCCCCAATGCTCTCATTTTGCAGACAGGGAAATTGGGACCTGGGGCAACTGAACCATCTTTGGCCCTTGAAAGATACAGAATGCAGGCCTGGCTTGGTCCGTCGCTCATTCTGTGGCCGCCCCCCACCCCCACTCGTGGCATGTCACCTACAGAGTTCACATGGCACAGAGGGCCAGCTGTGGAGGGATCTGAATATGCATTTGCAGCATGCATTAGGAAGGCTTTTAGGATGACTTCTACAGGGAGAGTTTAATAGTGCATTTCCTGTGCTGGAGACCGTGCAACACGAAAACTGCTTTCGGTGGTTTTCGGTTACAACACATGGTTAGTGTCACCCGTTGTCACGCATTTGTTCTCTGACTGATTTTCCTGGAGCAGGTCAGAGCCCTGCATTACTTTGCTTGCACCACCATGGCAGGATCCTGAATATTTAATCACGTTGCTCTGCTGAGACGGGAGGCGGGGG